>NW_017307033.1:797178-818092 GCF_000935625.1 Nanorana parkeri
AACAGTTATAGAAAGGGGGGGGGGGGGGGGGACGACGACACGCCAACAGACTGTGGGGGTGTCAGGTACTGAGTTTGCTTATTACAAAGAAAGGAAGTAGACAAACAATTGAAGATCTTTTTCTGAAAGTGTTTGTGATTTGCCCATTCAAGGCACTGCAACAGTTTCACTCAAATGCTGGCCCCTATGGCTGCTTATATTTGCCTTCCTTCACTCCCCTGGCACTGTCAGCGGAATGAAGAAGCCCTGTGTTAGCTCCAATGAGACTTACACAGGGCTGAGAAACCTTTCCTGGCACACATGTGACAGTCCTGGGCTCCTGAGGGGCCAACCGCTAAACACCAGTGGTGTTACATGGACGAGAAGTGAGTCACATGGCCCTCCATACTGGGAAGTACATGGTATGTCACTTTGATTCCTCAGGTGAAATGAGCAGAGAGGAAGTAAAGGGGAGATAAGTAAAAGTAGCTGTGGAACCTGGGATTAAATTAAACTATTAAGCTAACAAATGGTGTAAAAGCTTGTTTGTGCCAGATGCATATATTGTGCTAAAGACTAAAGGTGGCCATACAAACGATTTTCGTTAGGAAATCGTACACAAACGGTCTTTCGAATGCAAATCGAACAGTTAATAGCACATCTCCGATTTTTCGTTTCTGATATTGTGATCTAAATTTTTCGATTGATCAGGTTGGAAAATGTATCTCTCACCAAATAAAAACAAAAAAAATCGGCAAATCAGTGGGGTTTTTGTTTGTCATAAATCACACCAAGAACACAGCACATGCACAAAAGGAAATTTCCGCACATCAAAAATCCGTCGGTTAGTATGGCTAACGAACGATTTCCAAGATCTACATTTGGCTATGCTTGATGGGGAAGTCTGGGTATAATGGAACGAGGGTTCGTGCCAGAAACGAAAAGTTTTGATAAAAAAATCGTACAATATATGACCACCTTAAGTTTAGCTTTTCCATCAGGTTTCAAGTTAAATCTAGCTTTAGGGTGTAATGTGAAACATGGTGACATCTCCACCCCCCACCTAAATGAATCATGGCCCATACAGCCGTGTATTCCATTCATAGATCCCCCTCAGCCACTGATGCAGTGTGACTTGTAGTTCTCAGTGCAATACAAGTGCGGTGCGGTAAATGTGCTGCACTTGTAGTCCACTGACACTTCCTCCCTCCCTTTACTGAATGTCTAACTCGGTACAGGGCAGGGACTGCTGAAATAGTCTGCAGGAGCCAGAGCATTGCACCCACGACTCACTGTTGCAAAAAAATAATAATACATTCACATTTTTTCTTTTATGAAGTGTGCATTTATTTTATTTTATAATTTTTTTTAAAATATGGACTTTGCTTTTATCATATGATCATTTAAGATAAGTTTTAAACATGTTGTGAAGAACCCCAAGTGACTTGAATGATAAAATGCAGAACAACAATCTAAAGATGCATAGAGCAGGCATATTTCCTATACAGCTGAACAGAACAGGATGGTGTGCATAGTGCCTACTGTAAACAATATATGCACTCAGGAACACACACCCTTCAACACTTCCAGAAGGAAATGGTAACCATAAAAGTTGTAAAATCATTTTTAACAACTTGTCATACATGTTGCCCTTCCCCCTTATTCTGTTGTGGCAAATCTTAAATGCGTCTTAAGCTTCTAGGTGATCTTAAAATGATTGGACTCTCATCCAGTTTGCGGTCAGTTTTCTTTAATAATGTTAAACACAATACATACATGTATGTGCAAACAGACCTCTAATGTGGACATTGCAGCACCAAAAGACAAAATTAAAAGTTTACAGTCAAAAATAAACAATAAAATGACAGACTTGTTTTTCTAAAAGTCAATCACAGATTAAATATAGAAGAAAAAAAAATGTGTGCAAATGACAGACTCTCTTTTCATAGTACTCTGAAGTGCTGTAAGTACAAGAGTGTCCAGCCTACAGGTCGGGTGGGATCGGAGCAGTGTTTGTACATGATCACATAATGTTATAAGCACTGGACAAGCTGGTAATATTTTGCAGCAGGCAAAGGGGACACATGGAAGGAAAAAGTTGAAGGCACAGCCAAGTAAAGTCCAATATAAAAACAGGTCTTTCTGCTTTGTTAACACTGTATGATTCCGTGCTATGTTTCAGAACAAAGGAGCAATAACAAAAGTGCATCTCTCGCAGATTAATGAGCGAGCTCAGCCACTTTATATTGAAGTGTAAATCTAGTTATAAGAACAGTTCACCCAAGACTAATATTTTAGCTAAAGGTTCAGTGTGGGTTTGAGACAATCCCCAGCTTCTTATAGGTCTTGAATGCTCAAGCCGAGAGAGCTACTTACTATAATATAAAATTGCTGGGTCTACATGGGTGTTTTTGTCCATCTTAGTGTTAGCCAGCACCTCTTGCTGCATTAATGATAGTATAAAGTAAATATAAAAACATCCAGCGGCCACAGAAGCTTTGTAGACCCAGGACCTCAAGATACCCCACCAATAGAGTACACAAAGGATAAAAGAAGCCGCTAGAGGGATGAAGGCTGGCTATACACTGCTATTGTTTTTGTTCAACCTACGGGCTGAAGGACAAAAAATAGAGCAGATTCCTCCATCAATGCTACGAGTGTGTCGATCGAGGAATCCCACTGTCAGAATACCCGACCAGAGCCAGCAGCTCATTGTCTACCAGCTCTGGTTGTACCAAGATTATCCAGCTGCCTCCTTCGATCAGCTGATGGAGGGATGCCAGCCAAAAGGGTGCCGACAGTGACACAGACTGTGCAAATTTCCTCAAGAAGCAGCTGAAATTTGCGCAGTGCACCCTGACTACCCAGCACCTTACAAAGACTGAACTATCACTTCTGGATGGACTGGCTCTTTAAAGCCAAACTCCACAAAGAGATCAATGAACTACAATTTCTTCAACTTACAATGCTCATTTCTTTAAAGGAAACCTTTCCTGGGAGAAATATGGAGGCTACTACTACAGACCTCTTCTGCAAATGTGGTTTGTCTGGATACTATACTGAGCTTCTGGAAAGCCAAAATAAATTCAGAACTTATGACCTACATACTTATTCTGTGTGCATGGCCAGCATGACAGCCAGGCAACTAGCATTTGCTGAATGAAAAAAAAAAAAAAAAACAACAGCAATGGCAGTTTCCAGGTTCCTCTTATAAAAGGTTTCATTTATCCTGATAACTATGATGCAGATTTTGTATTCTATATCTTGAAAACGAAAAAACATTATTGAAAATAAAAGGTTTCATTTAATACAGCCTGTAAAAGTACCTGAATTCAGTGAGAATTTGAGGGGGTTATTCTGAAGCCAGCCAAGCGAATAACCGAGCCAAATCTTGTTTGGCTATTCACTTCAGCCGTACATTGGCTGGCTTTGGCTCCCTTAGGTTCAGCCGAACATCCTCAGCATGTTTGGCTGAGCCGAAGTGAACACGGACATCCTCAGCATGTTTGGCTGAGCCGAAGTGAACACGTTGCTGCGGCAGACCGTTCTCCCTGCTTCGGCTGTGACCAAAGCATATGCGTTCGACTGAACCGAAGGGCTCTGGCGGCCGAAGTGAGCTGAAGGATAACCCGAAGCTACGGCTGGATCCTTCTGCTCTTTAGTGAATACATTTCTTAGTTTTCAGTAATACTCTGATTAGGAGAGGAGGGGGCAGTATTCTGAGCCAATCAGAGCTCTCACTTTTTGCTTTGCAAAGTACTGTCAATCTAACAAAGTAAACATGCTTACAGGAGACAAGAGCACAGTGATAATATCACACAGCAAGAGTAGGTGGATAACAGCACTCTCTTTGTTACAGTCTCAGACTGTACCTGACCCTAGCCTGCTAACTGGACAGTGAAAGATCAGCAGCATACCTATCAGACCATCTCTCTGCTCACTCTATCCTCTTTGTCTATCATGGTGTTCCTTGTCAGACCATTAGCATGCAATAAACATGATCGGCTCCCAGTTTTGCCCTTCCCCCAGTCCAAGTGCTGCTGTATAGGGGTTTCCAAAAGGGTGACAGTCAAGTCAAATTCAGGTACTTACACTGGTCGTATTACAGAAAACATTATTGAATACTGAGCTACATTAATGTGCGTCTTTTGTATCATGAACTGAAACAGGTTCTAACTCATCTCCATTTTACTAAAGAAAGTGCTTTGTTGTACTCTGCACCCCCATTGGAGTGATTTTCCATCAATTACTGTCCTGACATGAAGTGAGCCGATATTTATCCAACAGACTACAAATAAAACCTGAAAGAGGGTCTAACCCTTACCAACTCTTCCCAAGGCAAAAACATTTTTGGATGGAGTCAGGTTTAAATCTGGTTTATTAAAATGAAACAAATACACACATTCCCATGAATCTATTAGTTGAGTGTGTATTGCATGGAAACCCTATTCCGAATGTCTGTCCCACTTTTTCATAATACATGAGCAAAGAAACACACATGTAAAATGCAAAAAACGACACATTAATGCATGTTTAAGACATAGAAAATGATGCTTAAACGCATGCAGTAATGTGTTTCAAGTTTGCGCATTACCACATACAAGTGCAGTAAGTGGAAAAGGATCATCTGAAGCAGCAATCTGAAACTACCAACCTCAACACATGAAAAATATGCCTGACTGAACCTTTAAGAGATGATAGAATTGTACATGATTATCCCTTTATTCCTTGACAGCTGATGACTCCCCATAGCATGGGAATGTTATGCTAAAGAAAAAAATGAACCAAAAAGAACTGACAGGTAACTTATAAATAATAAAAAAGAAATTGTCAGTGTCAATGATTTTAAACCTGATTGCAGGAAATACAGCTATATGCTTTCCTTCTTCCTCAGAGCAGCAATTTAAGGAAATCAATTCCAGGTGATGTACAGCAGAGAATGAGAAAAGAGAAGGCACCTCCATACACAGAACCATCTGTTCTGCAGCCGAGGTCAGCTACAAGCACCCATACACCTGCAGCAGTAAGTGCAGTACCTGCTTCTGACCTCCAGGAAACTATAGACCTATATTACAACATTGCTCTGCCTACTAGTGACAGTATACTGGATGTTCATTCCTGAGTTAAAGGAGAAATAGATTCTAGATTTCATGCTCCAATCATGGGAGCAAGTCTGTGCTATCTGAATACTCCCACTCGAATGGATAGAGAAGTCTCTGGTTTGCGTCCACTGGGGCGAACCTTTGGATTGCAATTAGATGGTGCACTGTAAGAAACAGAAATTGTAGTTACATATAACAGTTTGAATAAAATACCATCCTTTATGTTTAGAAATGTACGTTGGCCAGAGGCTCTAAGAAAACTGCTGCGCAACTCAACTGCTGAACATGTCATGTTTTACAATTTCTTTAAAACTGAACTCCCGGTCTGAAAAAACATTTCACCATTCGTCTGAACACAAAAGCAGGTCCTCAACAGTGCAGCAAATATTAATGCGCCCAAATGCGGCAGATTACTATCAAATAGGCCAGATAGTTGTATGTCTGTGCCAGATGAAGACTGCTGGGAAATCTGTGCATTACCTCATCTGACTGCTGAGCTGAGCATGGTGTGCAGTTGCTTTGTAAAGGCACTGCTGCATAATGGGTATGGAACCAAAAACAAAATCCATGTACAGTGTGCAGCAGAGCACACTGGAGTAGTAAATAGTAACATACAAGTGTACAGTCAGTGTATGGATATTCCTTTTTATCTACATGCACTTTTTTCTGCTAAATATGTTTAACCAGTTAACCGCTTATGCTAGTCCTATATTCTACATCCGTGGTTCCCCACTGGTGGGTCGCAATCCCATGTTTAGTGGGTGACCGCTTGTCTTCTACTGTGCTAGGTGAGGAGCTCCACAGCCTCCTCATAGAGCAGCACTGTCAGTTCTCACGCCGAGCAGCCATTCAAAATACGCTGCCCAGCGACGAGTGTCAGCTGTGCTGGGGGTGTGGACACGAGGGAGCTCCATCCATACCAACCTTACTTATGGACTAACTTATTGATTTAGTATTTTATTGTTTTCATGGATTCACCTGTAGATTAAGTGATTTCTAAAATGTAGTTAGCAGTTTTATTCTGATAGGTGTTTATTTTTGGTTTTTCTTAGAACTTTTAGGATTATATTTCATTTGTTTGACTAGCTTTTTGATGAATCCTTAGTTGCGTAGAGCTAAATCGTTGCGCAAAACATTGTTTATACATAAAACAAGACGGTATCGATTGTATTGAACAGATATCACAATTTTAATAATTAATGTACAATGGGGAATGTTATTTTTGCATAGCTGTATATACTATACCGTTTTAATTCATTACCTATTTTTCTTGCTTTCTGCACATTGTCTTTGTTTTTCCTTTGCTATATAATCATTCTCTGAGCTAAAGTCTATCTTGTCATCCAGCAGAAGGTTCTGAAAAATAAAGTGGAGTTAATTTTTTTATATAAAAAACATGTCACTGCTTCCTTTCCACTTTTCAATTTATAATCCTAACCTCTAAGCACAATAAAGTACATCACAAAGCAATCGGGAATGAAGAATGAATCAGGAAATGTTAAAAACCTGTGCAGTTTATGTTTGGCATCTGTGTTCCATTAAAAAGATTTCCTATAGTCACAACAGGAAATCAAAGGTAATCTTTCCAAAGTGAAGTAGATGCCCTCTTAATCATTTTAACATGTGTTCGCATGGGAAGATTTTCCTTTTGCTCGTGTGACAACTCAAAATGTATTCTTTTCCCTCACTTTCAGTGACAGTGATTAACAGATCAAAAAGAGAGGGTCATTCTCCATAATGGGCCCACAAATAGTTGTTATAACCCCTTATCACCAAAACGGAAAAAAAAACAAAAATAATGTTTTGCTTTAGATACACTTGAAAGTGTACTTCCACCTTTACAGCCAAATTTGGATAACAACTTTTTTTTATAGCTGTTACAGGTTTCCATTTACATAGCATAACTTCAATACAAATTAAAAAATGCTGCTTATATATTACTTGCTCTTTCCTGCTTTTCCCTAAACTGAATTTTCCTCTGGGTGGGGAAGTAATGTTTAACCTAACTATCCCCATCTACACTGTTCTGGCAGATCTCATTATCAGTTGTAAACTAGATTTGAGTACTGTCTGTTCCAAGGAAGGTTAAAGATCTAAAAGCATTGTATGTCAATGAGAGGAAGCTCAGTGTCCCTAGTCTTTTCTATGGGGACATTCAGAGTTTCCTGTCACTTTGAAATTGTACAGAGAAGCTCCAAAGATCTGCTACACAGATACATCTAAAAAGGTAAGATACAGTTTATTTTATTTAAGCATATAAGATATAGTTTAAAAAAAATGTTTTTTAGGTATGCTGCGTGAATAGATTCACATAACATATAGTGGGGTTTTCTCCAATTTGTC
The DNA here is from genome assembly GCF_000935625.1 of Nanorana parkeri. Lineage (NCBI taxonomy): Eukaryota > Metazoa > Chordata > Amphibia > Anura > Dicroglossidae > Nanorana > Nanorana parkeri. The sequence goes on from NW_017307033.1 coordinate 804,603, forward strand.
TGCAAAAGTAGAATTACACTTTCCAACCTTAAAACATGTATATAGGATGTGGCTAAAATGCCCTACATCACTGCAAAAGGACTCAGATGTGTGAATGTAGGCAAAGATTTCCATAATTCTACATAGATATAGACTTATCAAACATGCTCCTCACTTCTACCCTCTAAACCAGGGGTGGCAAACACAAGGCCCGCGGGCCGAATCCGGCCCGCCGGACCTTGTAATGTGGCCCGCACAGCGCAGGGGTGTGGAATTCGTATCGCCCGACGCCCGGGACATGTAGTTACTCTAAACCATGGAAAGACAGAACTCTGGCCCCCCCAGCTGTGGTGAAACTAAAAATCCCATCATGCATCTGCCTCTGGGAATCATGCCTGTGGCTGTTAGCATCTTGCAATGCTTAATGGGATTTGTAGATTCAACACAGCTGGAGGGCCAGAGTTTGCCTACCCCTGCTTTAAACGCTCAGTTCAACTTCCCAAGTTAACCTTTAGAGCACATTCACACCACCCGGGTCCACTGTGCTGCTTTTAGAGTACATGTGCTGTGTTGAGGCAGCCAATTCATTTGAATGCCTCACAAGGAACTAAAAATCAGGCATGCACTATCTTCTCCAGCACAGCCCAAGGTAGTGCATTACCACGCATTGTAGTGCACTGCAATGCATGTGTGTTAGAACAACGTGTTGACATGGCATTGAGAATGAATGCTCCAAATCGCACAAACGCATGTTACCTATGCACGTTAGCAATGCACTAGTTAGAATGGGCCTGTAATTTCTATCTCAATCTAAACTTTAAACATAATGCTGTGAAACTCTATAGATGTATTAAGGGTGCCAATAAATCTTCCAAGCAGGTTGGACAAGCCAACTGTGCTCAGAAACCCCAGGTACACATGAAGAAGAAGAATTCTATACTTCTAAACCCATTAGATTTGTTTCCCCATTTAAGCCCCTAATCTCACTCCTATCTAAACATATAATCGATATCCCACATAAAAATCATGTCTACTGGTGCCCACACACAATAATCCAATTGTATCTACAAACAAAGAAACTGCTCTGTGATTTTCTTTTTTATACTTGCTTTTAATCTATTTATGGTTTTAAATATCTATTCCCTATTTTACTGTTCAGGTTAATACAAGAACGAAGTGATATGACAGACTGAAAAATGTTTAGATTGTTTGTCATGGGGCTGCATGTGTGGTATTATCTGGTCTTTATTTTGCTTTAACCAGTTGACATCCGCGGTGTTAAACCCCCTTCCCATCCAGGCCATTTTTCAGTATTCAGCGCTGCGGTACTTTGACATTTATTCCGTCATGCAGCGCTGTACTGAAATGAATTTTATATAATAAAAAAAAAAAATCAACCAAAATTAAACTTTTAGAAACATAATGTAACAGCAATAGGTTGTAACTAGAATTTCAATCAAATTGACAAAAATATTGAATTAATGGGTGGCACCATTTAAACAAACCTATTGAAAAGACAACAGGAAACTTCTATCATTTCTAGAGTAAAAAACAAACAAAAATAAAACTTGTTTTACGAGCACTACCTTCCCCATTCCAGACATTACTCACTTTTACACCAATGATATCTCCATCCTTCAAACAATATGGGGCCCCCTGCAGGCTCTCGGCTTTCTTTTTCTTCTTCTTTTTGGAAACATGTTGAGTCTAATGTGAAACAATAATGAACAATTTCAGATAAACAATATCAGTTCTAATCTGTGTATTCTGGTTTGTGGATACTTTTTAGTGGGACATGTTACTCTTACTCATAAGATTCCCAATATGCCTGAATTCTAAGAATACATTTATATAGACACATTGTGAAACATTATACTTTTCGTTGTTAATTAACTTATTAAATGTTTATTGTGATTTTTTTCCAAAGCATAAACAATACAAAGACAGTGGTGGTTTACAGCAAGACAAGCGGTGTAAGCTCAAGACTTAATAATAATCCTGGGCCTTCAGGCGCACGCCTCGCCGCGGCGGCCGGGTGAAGGCTTCCGGCGTCCAAAGGCGCGTGATGGTGCCGGTTTTCTGGGTCGCAGCGGACCGGCGGTACTTCTGTTTCCTCCCCATGCTTTAGGGATGAGATGGCTGATCGAGGCGTACTTCGAGAAGATGGGTAACGGCAAGATTGCTCGGGGTGAGAGACGGAGCTCTGGCTAGGCACGTCTACTCGCCGCCATGCGCAAACCACGCCCCCATACTTTTCGTTGTTAATGTATACATCAGTTTAAAGTACTAAATGATATGTGAAAACCTCACCCAGCTGGAAATTGGGAGCCATTCGTGTTTCTCTGGAAAGTATTTTGCAATCTCCACTTTGTCTGTTGGTAGTGAACAGTGGGTGGCGATTTTCTGACGAAGAGACGAGGCTGTACATCCATGAGAGATATTCCATGCAATGTCCAATGGGGGGAAATAGCGATATTCTCCTGGCACAGAAAGCTGGACTCTTAGGAGCAGATCCTGGGGGCTAACGAAACATAAAGGAAGTTATACTGAAACAAAATCATACATTATTCAAAAATAGGGCACCATTCAATCTTAACATCTGTCAGTGCATTCCATAGATACAAGTAGACTGCTGTAAATGTATTCGGTGCATATTAGCCACAGTTACAGGTACTGTATATGAGAAACATAATAGCTATGTGAACAAGTGTTTCATATAGGTTATTTTGTGCACCTTTAATTCCTACTAGGGATGCACCAATATTGAAACCGGTACAGATACTGGGCAATTTCACGAATACTCGTAAAAATGCTCCGATACGAAAACGCTGATACCGCTGCTCAAAATTTTTAAACACTAGCAGCTGCCGTAAGGTCTTACGCTTGCTGGGGACCTCACGGCGCTGTACATCTACTCCTCCTTCCTGCGAATCCCTGCCGCCGGACCCCTGGTGAGATGCCGCACAGCCCTCCTAAGACCACGGACAGCCCTAGTGAGACACCACACAGCCCACCAGAGAGCCTGCACAGTCCATCTGAGAGCCCACACAGCCCACCCTGAAACCCAGTTAGATCTGCAGTTAGATCCTGCCAATAGTGGTTGATTATACGGGTGTCATTCCCAGTGCAGCTGAGCCCGGACAGCCCTGTTGAGATTGCCTTAACATAGATAAATTGTAAAAAAAGGGAAAGTAGCGCTGAATAACTATTTTCTGGTGGAGTGGATTAGTGCCAAATTGTATTTGTCATTTATCTTCTAGCAGTTCTCTTATTAACCTTACATAACGATTGAAATGAGCCGATATTGTGACATGTAAAGAAATAGAGGTTTTGGTTTTTTTTAACTTTCTTAACAAGACTAAAAAAGTGTAACTCCACTTTTGTTGAGAAAAAAAAAACAACCCCCCTGGGGATATCAATGTACCTTGCAAGGTTTTTGACAAACCTTGCTGCAGATTCCTACCTTTTGCTGTTCTGAAGAAATAGTTTGTTTCACCATGTCCTTTCTAGACAGATTTCTGAAAGGGAGGGTCTGTGTTTGTTATAACCACCTGGTGCACGTTTACTGTTCTAATGGGGAAAGTTGTAGTCTATACATCCCTTCAGAAACAGGTAATCCTTAGGGATTATTTCACCAAAAATTAAATTTCTACTGCATAGGATGCCTAAAATGTGACTTGTATCTTAGTGCAGATATCAGAAAAAATGAATGAGCCAAATAGGGGAGAGTACCCGTACTAAATTTTGTAACAGTTTTAAAAAATAAATAGTGGCTTCAGATTGAGAAGGAAAGCTAATTTTGAATAACTTAAAAATTACAAAATGGCTACAGACTGTTTAATTAAATAACCTCAGTGCTCGTTCTAAATAAAGCACTTGAAAGAAGCACTGGAAAGAAGGAAAATAAGATATTCCCGTTACATACACACAAGACTCACCCTAGACGCTCCTCTGCCTGCAGAGGCTCCACACACAGTGTTGTCCTGATTCCCAATTTGTAGTCACTAGCCAGAGAAAAAAGGCTTTAAATTCTAGAATCATACAGTGGACTGCTAAAGCTATTCAGAGACCATTTCCACTATAATAATGATAAACATTGGGCATTTTTAACAATTTAAAGTTCATTTCCACCTTTGTAAGTGATTAGCATTTATTGTGGTAACAAAGGTTTATTGTGGTAACAAAGAGGTGCAGTGATGATGTATATGTGTGCACATTTTCATGACTCACATAGCAGCCTTTTTTAATTTATTACTTTTTTTTTTTCTTAGGCCTGAAGCCAACAAATTCAAAATTTTCTCCACAGGAAACTCAGTGTGACACTGGGGTCAGATTGTAAAGCAGGCTGTATACAGGTGCCCCTCTCCCTGTGATTCTGTGTAACATGATCAGTAAACACCAGCTCTGCCTTTGCACACAATACCCTGTCTGGGGGGATGAGGGGAGGGGGGGGCGGTGAGGTTGTAATATACACAGATTGCTTGAAAAACACAGAGGCAGCCATTTCCATGAGGGTAGAAAGAGGAAAGCTAACAAGAAACGCAAGTTTCTGTGTCCATGTACAGCAACTGAATATGGACACAGAAACTTGATCTGATTTTATTGTTGACTCTCCTGTCATTAACTTTTATCCTCTTCGAGCCGAAAGGTTGATTAAGGCTGGGCTGGAAGGCTTATTCCCTTCATTAGCTAGGTGCTTATAACAGACATTTGTGTAACTGCCAAACAAGAAGTTTACCCACATTCTATAGCCCAGAGAGTCTGTTTTCAGCACTAAGCTGTGATAGGAGATGCAATAACCTCCATGGAATCTTACAGCTCCTAACAGACCAAATTTCTCCTGAGACTTAAGCCTACAGCTTAAATCACAGAATACACAGCCCAGTGTCGTAGTGGTTAGCGCTTCTGCCTTACAGCACTGGGGGTGCCTGGTTCAAATGAAAACCTTAAACTTTAGTTCAGTACTGTAAAGTACTTCCAGAACACTATGCGAACAGCCAGATAATTTTACACAGCAGAATACATTGTTCTAGGTAGCTTGTGTGCCTGATTGAAGTACATCTTTAAAAAGGCTCTTAGGCTCACAATTGCAATCTTTAGCATTTATTAAAAGCATACCAACTGGCATGCACCTTTTACTATACTGAAACATTCTTAAACTAAATCGAATATACACAGCAATACAACATGCTTGCCTCTGGCAGAAAAATACTCCTGCTTGGACATTTTACATTTTTTTGTTTACTTGTGTATACTGATTATAATATATATGTAGCAATATAAATGGGTAAGCCAAATACAAGCATATGCACATTTGTTTATATATGGTGACAAGATTCAGTATAAATTAAGCGATAACCAAGCAGCACCTGATTCGCAAGTGGTTTAAGCGCAATACTTTTGCCAACCGTTTATTTTCTAAGGTCCATATACGGAGGAAATCAGGAGAAGGAATTCCAAGGGCATCAAAAAGCGGTAGCGTCATAACCTGCATGCAGAGAACAAAAGGCAAGTACATTGCCATGATTACACACAATTTATACTCCATAAGCATAAGGAAACAATAAGTGTGGGAAATCCAATGCAGCATAATGTAAAAACACACAAAAGAACCCAAGTAGTGGTCTTATACACAAACCTGCAGTTTAAGCTCTTGAAGAGAAGCCTCTTTGCATATCTCTATGTGACCCACGAAGGAATAATCAGAGTCATGTTGTTCATGAGAAGAAGCATCTATCAAAGAGAGAGAGATGTAAATGGGAAGGAACACAATGCTGAGATTCATTGATCTGATAAGCAATGTGGATTGTGGGACTATAACACATAATTAAAGCGGGCCATACAATGTCTGAATACGCACAGTGGGTGCTCCTTTTGGCACCTTTCCATTTAGCACCCTTTGATCAGAAAATTAAAGAAGCTGGATGGAAAATCTTGGGGTGAACAGTGATGGCAGCCAATAAGTTGCCACCACTATTTGGGTATTCTGACAGCGGCACACTCGTAGCTGTCTACAAAGGACACAGCATGAGATTTGTCCATCCAGTGTTTAGCACGGATGGAGGAATATGTAATATTTCTTTAATTTAACCCACAGGCTGACCCCAAAATATTTTTAAGCACATGCTCATCTTTTCATCTCAGACATATCTGCTGTTGTTTATTCCCCCTGCTACTTTTTTTCCACTACTTTGCACTACCTTTTTAACTGCAGCGCTGCATTGCACGGCTGCTGCGAAGGGTGTTGGGGTGCCATTCAAATAAAGCAATGCAATGCACCTAGTGCATGGTAACACACGCTAGATGTGCTGTGCTATTGCTTGTGTGTTAATCGCACTGTATTTTGTGTGATTAACACAACGCTATGATGAACTGGCCCTAAATCACATTGATTATTGCTTTCAATCATGCACAGTGCTGTTTACATTAGATTCAGGCATGGAGTAGTACACTCAGGAAAATACAAGGTTTAGCTCCACCCACAAAATAGGAGTATCATAGAAAACTATAGCTACAGAAGCAAAAAAGGAAACAAAAGAAATATAATGTTACGTATATAGGTAAGTGAAGAAGAATATCAAAACATGTTAGCTGTAGTTTCTCTTTAGTGGCTCATTCATACCAGATTTTTTTTCTAATGCAATGCTGAATTTTTCAATACAAGCACATGCATGAAGATAAAAAAAAACACTGTTACTGATACAGCCTGTTCACACTGATGTGTGTTGCAAAACAAAGACATGTAGCTGGCTTTTGGGTACGCTAACCTTTTTTTACTCAAGTCATTTGGAATGGACACTTCTAAAAACTCAAAAGGCATCCAAAACACATCAGTGCATTAGGCTCAGTACACAAATGATAAAGATATTTTAGCCAAGTTATTGCAATTGTTAAATCTTTTTGGACAAGCTGAAATAACTGTTTTTTGCAAAAAAAGATCTTTATATTCGTGCTTAGCTTTGTGAACTGAGCCTAATGTACAGGGCTCGAAAATCCACTCGTCTGCGACGAGCAGACAGTGGAGCCCGCCGAGAAGCTTCCCGGGCCGGCCGTTGTAATTACACGGCAGGCCGGGAGCTTTACAGTCAAGCGATCGAGCATCTCGAGAGACGCTCGATCGCTTGTATCAGAAGCTGTCCCTGCCGTTGCCGGTCCCGAGATCCGCTGTACCCGATGCGGCCGGCACCGGCTCTGTGACAGGAGATCAAAGGGAGTTCAGTACACGAACTCCCTTTGATCTCCTCTCAGTCCCCGAATGCAGGAAGTGATGTATATTGCATCACTTCCTGCATTCAGTGTCACTCTCCAGCTAGAGAAGCTGATGAAGCCGATCTCTGCTTTGTCAGCTTCTCTGGAGGTCCCTAGGTGACATTAGGGGTCTCGGAGACCCCTGATGTCTCCCTAAAGAGGACCTGTCATGTAAATTGGCTATCTCATAGGGGGCTTCAATGAGACACTATCAAATTTTTCAAGCCCTGCTAATGTATGTTAATACACACATTCTGATGTAAGCAAGCTAGCAACACCCATCAAGCAAGTCATCAGCAACTTCTGGAATATTCCATCTAATTGTCTCTTACCACCTGTTTGAGATACTTGCAGGGCTGCCAGGCAACTGAAGGCAGAATTCTGTTCTATTTTTGGACAGTACAACCAAAGGGGTAACTTCAGAAATCCCTATAAGAATGACATGAGATATAAATACAAATGTCATTTTTATATTAAAAAATATTTTAAAATGGCAACTGATAATCAAGGGAAATAAATGCCTTGGGCAATGCCAAATACGGACAATTCAGTAAATACCTACCTTGGGTGGAAGTCTTCCCTCCGTTATGACAAATGTGTCTCCAGATCGTATATTTAGATCTTTCAGTGAGGAGTCCTAGAAATATAAAATATATGTGTATGTAGAGACTTGTAAGACAATGAAGGTTAAATAAAACACCAACAGTCAACAAAAGGAAATTCAAAACACAAATAAAGAGCTTATTTGTCATTTTTACAGTCTATTTGACCTTCCTCAAGTCTATGCAGGAATTGGCCAAAATTTGAGCTGTCTATAACCAGCATTAGTCAAACAAGAATGATGTTTTAATCCCTTCTCCATGGAAAGATTTTGGGGCCATGACCAAGGAAGAGGTGACCATTCTATGACAAAAAACCGAGTGAGGGAACCATAAACCCTCCATCTTATACCAAGCACAGGAAGACAACATATAGTACACACTGCTCCACACAAAAATTTGAAGTGATCTTATCCTCAGTCTTAATCTTGGATTATCACACCCAAATTCCTGCACGTATCTATTAAGATGTTTTTATTTTTATGTATATATCTGCAACTGACTCTTCACAATCAGGTGTGCTAATATCTCTGTAAATAAACCATTTCAGATGCACTGATTATAATGATATAGCATTTAACTTATAAAATCTTAAAATGCAAATTCACAACCATACATAGGTAGGAATGCTGTAAAGCGACTCGGAGTTCATTTTCATTTTTTTTCAAATCGGCTAGCCTGTAGAGAAAAAAAAATATTTCTCAATCATCCATTGAGGGACACAACTCTGAAGAATTCTGAGACATAGGGTTATATGCTTCTGCCGCCTGCAGGAGAAATGGATACCAGGCAAAAAAATAAATAAAAAGCCTGTCACTTTAAGGACCTAACCCCTCACACCTGCCAGTTTCACTTCATGTCCTCAGGAGAATGGATGTTTCCTTCTCTTCTGCTTTATTATGTTAGTTTATTTTGTTTCTTCATTGAAGGTTTACTACCAAGAGCGGCTAGTTGATTTATACCGGATATTAGTAAATCCTGGAAGTCTCTCTAGCTAGCCAACAAAACAGAGATTCCTGCCGGATAAGTTAAATCCTGGAAGTTTCTCTAGTTGTCATGAAGTAGGTCATTTTAGGTCTCAGTACTTATGCTTCGTCCTCCGGTGGTCCTCTGTTCCTGTTTTCATAATTTAACGGTCAGGCCAGTATTTACCTGGGGCTTCCTGTTATGTCGGCAACAGGGCCGTGGAGTCATGAGTAAAAAATTTATTTATCCAAGGTTTATAAGGTTGGGTGTTTTCCCTCCTTTTTATTTTACTTTGGTTAAGTGTTTTTAGACTTCTATTTGGCTAAATGCTTTTATGTGATGTTTGATTTTATGTAAATTTTCTGCCATCTCTTTAAGAGGCTGGGACTTCCATTTGAAGATGGACTTGTTTTTATCTTGTTTTTCTCTAGTGCGCATGTGTGAGCATGCGCAATCCATTTTCTTTTGTTTCCTCAGAGCAGTGGATGGTGAAAAGTGGATGGAATGGTTTCTACTCATGTCTCTTATTGGGGAAAACAGCAATATCCTGTTTTCTATGATTACACAGCTATTTTTCAAATAGTCTGCTGTCTGCAGCATGTGGTTGCAGTACTTCAAATTTTTTCTTCACACCAATCGGGGCCATAAGTAGGATTGTGTCTGAATCTATGCGAGACAGAATTGTCAGAACAGGCTGTTATTAGCAGGGTACTCTGTGAACGTGATTTTTTTCCCCCTTTCCTACTCTGTCTTACTACTGGTTTTATTCCAAAACTTGGTGTCACTGATGTTTCTGCTTTTTCCAGTCACAAGTGGCCTGTACATTAAAAGGCCTTTGAGGTGTTGCTATGGTGACCTGTGCTTATTCCACTTATGCATTCCAATTCATAGGTTGGTCACATGGGGGAGCTCTCCTCTTCTTCTGCTCTGCCTTACTGGGAAACAACTGCTCGTTTCCCTCCCCCTTCATTTCCCTGGATACTGATGTAGTTTTCACTCAGTAAGAAGCGGTATCACTTGTGAAAGTGATACAGTGGCCAGACATTAGTGACATCTAGGTGCCTGGGGCACGCACTCTTTCCCTTCTTGATTAGGGAACATAGCACATAGATTCAGCTCATGAATACAATACTCTTAATGTATACTTGTCATAAATATTCCATATCACAAATGCAGTAACTGGGCTATAACAGATTCACTCAACATCAGAAATTAATGGTTGCCTTCTTAACTGAGGCTATGCATTCCTCCTTAACCCCTTCATGACTGAGGCCTTTTTTTCATTTTTTGTACCCATGTTATATTCCACATTTTAGGCCTGAAAATTACTTAAAACCCCCCAACATTATATATTTTCTGAATGCCAAATGGATTCTGCTGTTATTTCTACTACTGCGATGTCTAGTCTAGGTTCACGAAAACATGAGTGCGTCTGCAAGGTTTTTTCCTCTTTATCCTATTTTCCTTCAGACAAGGCAATTAAAAAAAGTCAGCTTCAGCATGAAGGTCTGCTCCCACCTTTTCTAGAACTGGTGGGGGACACCTGACAGAATGTGCGTGGGAGGCTCCAATTTCAGAATATATTTTTAGCTTCCTTCACCTCCTCGGTTCTTTGTGTTCTGGCTTTCCATGTCAAGGGCAGTTCAAGGGCTATTGGATTCGGGCGTTATTATTCCCGTTCCTTTGGCAGAGCGTTATTATTCCCGTTCCTTTGGCAGAATGTTTTCAAGGTTTTTATTCAAACCTGCCTACGGTTCCCACCCCAACAAAAGACTTCGTTCGATTCTGAAATTAAAGCACTCAATGCGTTTGTACATATTTCACAGATTCCGGTTGGAATCCATTCAGAATATTGTCGCCGCTCTTAGACAGGGAGATTTTTGTAGTTTCCATAGACAAAGGATGTGTATCTACACATTCCTGTATTTCCAGCTCATCAACGTTTCCTTCGTTTTGTGATAGGCGACCTTTATTATCTAATTGTGACTCCTCCCGTCGTATTGGGCTTTTAAAAATGTTCTGGGATTCCAATTATTGGATACTCAGATGACCTTTCACTTAAAGAACAGTCTCTTCCTACTATGGAGCTCAAGGTCTAGAGGGTGCTGTGGACATTTAGAGGACTTCGGGTAAATTCTGATCAAGAAGTCGTTCCTAGTTCCATCACATCGCTTGGAGTATTGGTCTTCTGTTGAATACCCTTCAAGCAAAAGTGTTCCTTAAAAAAAACATTGATGTTGCGTGATTGAAGCAACCAAACTGTTCCTCTCATAACCTGCATGAGAATTCTGGGATTGATGGTGTCAACATTTGAAGTGGTACCTTTGCCTCAGATCCATTACAGGACTTTACAGAGGAACATTCTTACAGCATGGGACAAGTCTCCTCCATCGCTGGACAAGATGACAAAATTGAGTTCCCTGGCCAAGATGTCTCTATCGTGGTGGTTGGTTGTCTCCTACGCTAACAGTAGGAAAGTCGTTTTCTTCCTATGTCTAGGAAGATTGTCACGACAGACGCCAGTCTTGTGGGATGGGGCAGTCTCCTGGATCAGATGTCTGTGCAGAGTTGCTGGTCTCCAGAGCAACCAAAGTTTCAGATTTATATGCTGGACTTGAGGGCAATTCGTCAGAGGTTGTTTCAGTAGACCAATCTATCTGGGTGTCCGATTTGGATTCAGTCAATGCTATGGCATACAGCAATCAACAGGAGTGTGTCGACAGCAATGGAAGTACATTCGATCTTGGACTGGGTGGAACTTCAGGTGGCAGGTGGACTTTCTCAGCAGACAACATCTGGATCTGGTTTATGGTCTCTCCATTCAGAGGTGTTTCAACAACTTTGTCACAGCTGGGGAACTTTGATGTGGATCTTTTGGCATTTCATCACAAAAAGAAGGTGGACAGATGTGTACAGACAGAGGGATCCAACGGTAGATATGGTGGATGCCTTAGTAGCTTGATCAGTAGTAGATCAGTACACACTAAGGAATGTTTTTCCTGCTCTGTTACCTCGACTGCTCTGCAGCTCAGAACATAAAGGAATTCCAGTTATTCTCATCGCTCCAGATTGGCTTCACTGGGTGTGGTATGCCGATTTGGTTCATATGTTGGCAGGCGATCCCTGGCTACTTACAGATTGAACAGATCTGTTATCTTAAAGCCAGCGACCAAAAAGCAGGGTAAAAGATTGGGCTCCAACGGCCTGGCTGTTGAAACCCAAGTGTTGAAAGACAAAGGATTTTCAGATTCTGTTATTCTGACTATGCTCGAGGCTTGTAGGTCTTCTACATGTTAGATCTTTTTTAATATACGTGGAAAGGTTTATTTTTGTTGGTGTGAGTTCTTGGAGTTTTCCACACTTGCTCTTCTATATTGTGAATTTTGTCTTTCCTTCAACTTGGGGTAGATCAATGTTTAGCTCTAAGTACTATAAAGGGTCAGACATCTGCCTTGTTGGTCCTTTTTCAACATCCTCTTACTTCTAATTAGAGAGTTACTCATGTAGCTCCCCTTGTTAGGTCTCCTTTTCCTCCATGGACCTTAAACTTGGTTTCATCTATTTACAAAACCTCCTTTTGAACCTATATGAGACATTTGTCTTTGTTATCCAAAAAGTTGCTTTTCTCGTGGCCATTACCTCGCCTAGAAGGGTTTCCAACGTGTCTGCTTTGTCTATTTGGTTCTTAATAGGCACAAGGTTATTTTGAAAGGTTATTTAGTGATTTAGCTGTCATGTCCCCCCCTCAGTTTGGACTGCTTTTAAACATCCCTACATCTCAGAATTCTTCAGAGCTGTGCCCCTCAATGGACAACAGAGAAAACAGGATTTTGTTCTTACCGTAAAATCCTTTTCTCGGAGTCCATTGAGGGACACAGCTGGAAGATGCAAGGGGTTGTGTCATTTCTCCTAGAGGTAACAGCATAACCCTACGTCTAAGAATTTTTCAGAGCTGTGTCCTTCATTGGACTTCGAAAAAAGGATTTTATGGTAAGATCAAAATCCTATTACTTGCATGTGCCACCGTCCAAATGCCCAATCTTCGCTCCGACGGCTGAAAAAAACGTCTGCATTTGATACACTTCATATGCCTGGTGTTCCGTTTTGCGCTGTATTCCACGGTGTGCTACGGTTCCATCCGCTAGCACAGTAGTGATGTCAGAAAATGGAACCACAGAGCACAGAGGGGGGATCCAGGCATTTGATACACCCAGATGTGTGTTGGATCCTGTAGATTTTGTTGTGTACAGAATAGGACACATTTTAAGTTAATACCTCTTCCCTTAGGGGATCTCCAGCTTCATAACACCAGTCCATCTTCCTAAGATGCCACCCCGCTTCAACTGAAAGAGAACACACTCACTTAGACAACAAACATATATAAAGTTACAACCCATGGGCACACAAAAATTGATCTATATTGAAAACGTACAAAATACTAAATATTAAAAGGAGAACTATGGGATCAGGGCTTTTCCCCATAGTTCTCCTAAGGGTCACAGGAGAACACAAACTAGCGTTCTCCCGTGACCCAAAGCTCAGTATACTGCGAGCTAAAGCATTGCTGTCGAGATCCACCCAGCTGCGGGATTGACAGCTGGCTCTGCCTATCCGGAGGCAGAGCCAGCTGTGGCCGCCCCCTCCCCCGTCCGTTCCGCCAGCCAGCCAGCGCTGGAGGATCGGAGAGGGGGGGGGGGG
>NW_017307033.1:818922-840485 GCF_000935625.1 Nanorana parkeri
CGCGGGCGAGGGTGGGGAGAGGGGGGGGGGGGGGGGGGGGGGGGGAATCCATGCAGGGAGCCGTGACAGTCACAGCTCTCTGCAGGGATAGATCGAGAAGTGAGCGAGCGACGGTATGCGTTTGCTCACTTCCCGATCTACTGAGCGGACCTGTGACAGTTTCATTGTCACACGCCGGCTCAGATTATGAGGCTGAGGGAAAATCACTCACCTCATAATTCTCCTTTAAAGGTAATGTACAGTGAATATTTATCATGATAAAGACTTAAAAAAAGAAAACAATAAAATACACATTTTTCTTTCAAATATTTGAAGAAACATTGCATATGTATGTTATGCAGTTTTATATCCAGGCAGCAAATGGGGCACTCATTGTTCATCTCTCTTCTTCAATCTGTTGTAAAACCCCTCAGAGCAATGATTTCTTTTCTCATCTGTTCACTCTGTAGGTTTCAGTCAAACAAAGTAAGCCTGAAAGCAGGGAACCACTGCTGTGCTACCTCTTCAGAAAATCCGTAGTACTCTAGAAATCATCTTCATTTATTAAATGTTTATTTGTAAAACATATAGTGCAAAACAAAGTCAATCAGTAATTTATCAAATATTATAAATTATAATCTTAATGAAATTGGAATAAAATTGACCCAAAAACCAATATAAATTTCCTTTTAAAAAATACAAAAAAAAACCCATAGCTTCTTACTTGGTAAACTCGCCTCCTGAAGCATCCGTTGTAAGCACTGAAATAAATAGAAAAAAATCTCTTTTGAGATCGAGAGATAGCAACCCCCATAAACCTTGAAATCAGACAATTTGCCCAAAGCATCACTAGATAATTCAGAGCATTACAAGTACACAGTGACCTTCCCTGAACTTTAGTACTGTCCTCAACCTAGCTCATTTTGCTTATGTTCTGGTAATAGATGTGCCTATATTTGCTTAACTACCTTGGGACCAGAGCTATTTTGTAATTTTTGTACATACATGCTAAGATCTGAAGTTTTAGGAAAAAATAAGCGAAAATGAATTTTACAGCACACAAAAAGACAGAGGAACAAGGAAAAAATACAGACCATAATGAACGTACAATGAAAAAAAAATAGAAAAAAAATATTAAATTAAAAAAATTAATCAGAGAATCATGGCAAAGGTTACCAAAAAAATGTGCAGCACAGCAATGATGCCACTGTTAATTTTACAAGGTAACAACTGTTTGCAAAGGCATTTAGCACACGGTGGCAGCAGGGACAGCAGTGGCGAGAAGAGTTAAGGAGGGGGCGCATCCTGACTTGCATCATACAAGCGATCGGGCGTCTTTACAGACGCCGGACCGCTTGTATGTAAACGGCCATCGCTGGCCGTTTAAAATCCTGGCGACTCCCCGCTCATGCGCGCGAGATCAGGCGCGGGCACGAAGGACGTCTAAAGACGCCCACCCGCATCCAGGAGACGCAGAGGTGGTTAATCTCAGTATTCTTACATAAAACTAGCATAAGCTCCTGAATCTTTCTTGATATTAGCCTCCTGCAATCCTCCAAACAACAGTAGGAGGGTCAGTACTGCAGTGTTGTCATTCTAACACAGGAAACTTGCTTACATGAGAAGAGAGAGTGGAAGGATGACCTCAGAGTGCTGCAATTCCTTTACTCTGAATTACTGATTAGTTTAATTAAACATTACACACAGTTAAGCAAATTATGTCACCAGATGACCAACTAAATACAGTGCACAAGTGTGAGCAGATACACAACAACAATGCCTAGAAGCCAAGCTTTAGTGCTCGTTCACACCATATACATAGATCGGTTTTAATCTGTACAGATCATCAAAGGCTCAGTGCTAGGGTACATATATAAAACTGTTCTCAATGTGCCTTGTTCACACCACCATGATGCAGTGAGGTAGGTTGCGATGCATAAAATGCAAACATGCTGCATTTTTTCACAATGTACTGCACCTCAAGTGCCACTCACAAGATGCAGAGATATGAAAAAAATGGCATTGTGTGACATTTCAGTAAAGTTTAAGAAAAAAAAAAAGGTAAACAGTGCCTTGCAAGGAAACACCCATACACTGGTATGAATGAGCCTTTAGTCGTGTTCACTGTATGCATCTCAGAGCTTATTTTGGAACTATGACTGATGTGTACCTGTTTATTTATTTACAGACTGGTAACTGGTGACTGGTTGCCAAGAGCTATACCTCTAATTTTCTTTGCTTTATGTTATATACAGTAACTAGAACAAGTGCCACAGAACAATATTCTATACAAAACCTCAAACTTATAACGTTTTATAATGTTAAAAAAATGACAGCGTGTTAAAAGAGATGGACATGTTTCCACTGTGGAATGTTGTTTTTTAGGCGCACATACCTCTTTCACTGTTAGTGTTTCTTCCAGTATAATCTCTTGTTCTTGTCCTTCCTGAAGTTCAGTGCCAAGAACAAAGGACAGGAAGACCTGTGGATGTACGGGAAGCATACTATCATTTATTTATTAAGCTACATAACAATAACAACACTCAGGGCCCATTTACACCAATCCCTTACTTTAACACACAGCAATGCACCATGCATAAGTTAGGGCTTGTTCACACCATGTGCAGTGACCTGTGTATTTCTGAACCAGATCAACGGTGAAGGCAAAACAATGGTTTTCTGAGGCAAGTTCTCATCCCAAGACTGTAGAAATGTGTGTTGCAGTGGGCATCTCACTGTCCCTGCACTTTCCAAACACAAGACAAGGCTCCGCTTCCCGTCCTTGTGCCTGTGCTTATCCCTGTGACAGTGTTCCCCCTCCCTCTTCATCCTTGTGACTTTGCTTGCATCTGGAAAATGCAGGGACAGTGAGATAAGCTTGAGCTGTCAATCAGAAAAATTGGATATAAAACAACATACAATGTGGGAGTTAGGTGACTGAGTTGGGAAAGTTGTGTTCTTTAACCACTTCAAGACCAGGTGTTTAGACCCCCTTCCTGGCCAGGCCATTTTTCAGTGTTCAGCGCTGCAGTACTTTGACTGAAGTTTATTCCGTCATGCAACGCTGTACTGAAATTAATTTTATACCATTTTTTGGGGACAGATAGAGCTTTATTTTGGTGGTATTTAAGCACCACTGGGGTTTTTATTTTTTACTATAAATTATGAAAAATTACAGAAAATTTTGAAAAAAACATTTTTATTTTTACATTATGTTAGGAAACATTTATTACCCAGTTTTTTGGTAAAATATAAAAGTCGGGGTCACGTCGGGTAAATAGACACCAAACATGTCAAGCTTTAAAATTGCGAGCACCCGCGAAATCGCAGAAAACTACCATACCCAAAATTTCCCACAGGCGACACTTTAAAAGCTTTTACCGCTCATCAGTTTAGTGTTATCAGTGATTGATGGCACTAGGCTTATTGCTCTCACTGCAACGTTCGTGGCGATATGTAACATGTGCGGCGTAATGGGCGCAATCGCCTTTTTTGCACGCATGCGTGTATGTATGGGTGGGGACTAAAAAAAATGTTTTTGTTTTTTTATTCTTTATGTGTAACTTTTAATTTTTTGGGGGGGATTTTTTTTCCTTTTTTTTTTCCCCCACTAAGCTTTATTGCTATCGCATACGGGGCTAATAAAAACCCCCTAAGTGATAGCAAAATATGTGACAGGTCCTCTTTATGGAGACATCAGGGGTCTCCAAGACCCCTAATGTCACCTAGGACCCCCCAAAAGAAGCTGATGAAGCAGAGATCTGCTCCATCAGCTTCTGAAGCTGTAGAGTGACACAAGAATGCGGAAGTGATGTATTATACAACACTTCCGCATTCTTGCAGAGGAGAGGGGACCGGAGGGAGCTCGTGTACCGAGCTCCCTCTGATCCCCTGTGACACAGGCGACCTGCTGATCCCAGGCTCACACCGGGCACAGCGGAGCCCGTGATCAGCGGGACAACGGCGGGGGGGGGGGGAACCGATCGGCAACCCATACACGCGATCCGCCGGCTCTACAGCCGGCGGATTGCTTGTATGGTAACAGGCATCGCTGCCTGTTTTTAAATTTCGTCCGTTTCCGGAGCGCGCGAGGGGGCGTGTCTGAGCGGACGTCTAAAGACGCCCGCTCAGATCTAGAGAGCTCCGGGCCGGCCCGGAGGTGGTTAATGATCAATAAGGGGCTGCTGTAGGTTCCAATACCCACCTCTGAGCCACCAGGTGCTCTCCCCCTGAACACTCCCAAGGTGCTTCCAGGTTTAAGTTCAGCCTCCTGCATCGTGACTTCTTCAGGTACTGCAAACACACAAACACAAAAAAATTTTATAGCTGCCCACAGCAGATCTTAGTCATGAAAAAAATACCTATGTCTGTAACAGATCTACCGCTGGCCATAGACACTAACTGCAGGTCAGATGTACTAGTGAAAGTCAACCAAAGATGTTTTAACGGACCCAGTGCAAACATATGTGCTCACACTGTGATGGGAGCAGCCGCTAGTTTCCCCAAAACTTAAAAACTTTATGACTGAAGCATACTATTTAGTTTGCTCAAAGCAATAACAGCATTGAGATTTGTATTCCACACTCCCGCACAGGAACTGCAGGGTTTAAGGGAGCCACCATTGATCCTGACCAAATCTTCAACTCCATTTGCAGAAATGCAGCAGGACTCCTTGTTCTTTTTTTATGCTGAAGATAGTTCTTAATGACATTGGCTGTATGTTTGGAGTCATTGTCCTGCTGCAGAATAAATGTGGGGCCAATCACACATCTCCCTGAGGGTATGGCAGTTGGAGATTTGGTGTCCTTAATGCAGAGAAATACAAGCAGATACTCATCCATCATGCCATACCCTCAGGGAGGTGTGTGATTGGCCCCACATTTATTCTGCAGCAGGACAATGACTCCAAACATACAGCCAATGTCATTAAGAACTATCTTCAGCGTAAAAAAAGAACAAGGAGTCCTGGAAGTGATTGTTTGGCCCACACAGAGCCCTGATCTCAACATTATCAGATCTGTCTGGTATTACATGAAGAGAACGAAAGGATTTGAGGCAGCCTACATCCACAGAAGATTTGTGGTTAGTTCTCCATGCTTGGAACAACCTACCTGCCGTGTTCCTTCAAAAACTGTGTACAAGTGTACCTAGAAGAATTGCTGCTGTTTTGAAGGCAAAGGGTGGTCACACCAAATATTGATGCTATTTGGATTGCTCCTGTTCATTTACTTTCCATTTTGTTAACTGATATAAATTAACTATTAACACTTTTATTTCTGAAAGCATTCTTACTTTACATCATTAGCACCTGCCTAAAACTTTTGCACAGTACTGTATATTTCAGTTTACCAATTTAAGCTTCTTAATACTTTACCTGGAGGAAGCACTCTTCCAGTTCTGTGGATGGGTCTCAGGCAGGTATCACCTAAGAGAAGATATACAACGTTTTTCTTGCACACAGTCCACAGTATAATAGAAACACATTCTTTATTTGACTCAAGGCAAACAGCTAATGCAAACCTAAAAACATACATACCTGTAGTTACTATTTTACTTTACACATGTTTGCAACATTTATACACTTCTAATTCATCCACATCTGCTATACTAAAAGGCTGCACAGCATAAAGAGGATGACCACACTGCGCATAGTCGGCAACTCTGAACACTTCATATCTGGACTAGTCCACGATATTTCTTCTATTTATTTTATCAACTTAGAAAGCAGTCACTTCCCCTGCCTAATATTCACTTGAAGCTGCTGTGTGCCAAATGAACATGAAAGCATACCAGCAAATGATTTATTCACTTTTTAGGGAACACAAACACAGATGCATCTTCCCATTCCATGCTGCTTATGGTCAGAAGTTTTCTTGCGTTTACATTTACTACCATATACTTAGGCTGTAATGCACATGGAGAGTGGGTGATGGCAGCAATGCCTCACCCTCTGCATGGTCCTGCATCTTTGAGAACGAGGATCTGCGCTACCACTGTGACCCACTGTGATTATGTATTTGCCTGGACTCGTTCTCTCAGAATGTGCTGCATATAACAGTGCTAGAAAAATTCTTACCAATATGCTCTTGCAATTCCAATAATTCAACAGCTTTCTGGTGTACACAGGACACAGCCTGTAGATACAAAACAGTAAAAGAAGAAAAAAAAAAGGAGCATTTATTAAGACATGCACATTCTTCACTCGTCCCAAACATTTATGCTGAAAATACACTACTATTAATTGCAAAAGCATCTGATTAAATCAAGGCAAACTACCACCAGCAGTTACTACTGAAAACATGAAATGATCAGAACTGCCTTGATCCATTCGCATGTTTTTTGCAATTGAAAGCAGTTGAAATTGCCACAATTCTGTCTATTAATAGGCTAGCATAATTCTAGCCACACACACAGAGATTATCAGGCAATTTCCACCACTTTCAATACAGCTTATAAGCTTAAAAACAACCAAAGTGATCAAAGTAAACTATCACCAAACACTATATAACATTTTAAGGCGTTAAAAACCTTTGGTGGTAGTTTACGTTTGCCTATTTGACTGATTGGCAGTCGGTTGGAATTGATTGAAACTGTGTGAAAATTTCCATGTGTGACCAGCATAAGAGTATCCACTCTCAAAGCGCTGCCTGTCTTTAGGGTTTATGCCAGTCTCTATTGTTGCCAACCTGTGCGTTTCTCATTCTCAATTCATACAGCGCTACAAAAATGTCTGACTCACTGTTAGAATTTCATTTGTTTGAGAAAAAACATGTCCATCCAACTCCTTCTGTGTCTACTCACACCATCCTGAATTAGTGGCCACATTAGGGCAATGAAATGTGTTGAGGATGTCATATGTATATACCCTTCAAGAAAGATTTATTAACCACCAATAAAGTACCTAGACTTCATCTGATTTGTCCGGGGTGCCTCTGCTGACCTAATCTTCGTATTCTGGGGCATTTTCATGATACGCTCCTTCTATTTTGTTTGTCACAGTGGTTGAAATTGATTAGCGATTTAACCACATCAACCGAAAACTAAATTTTATCTAACAAAATTCTACTGGTGCATAGCCAGCTTATGACTAAGCAGAAATATTTATTCTCTGGTACAATGTATTTACTCTGCTCTTACAAATAGATTTAGAGGGGAACCCCAATGACAACAGTTTTAGTTCAAGTGGGGGAGGGCAGAACCTATGTCCTGTTGTTATTGCCGTCTGTTAGTTCAGAGATGGTAATTAAAAACCTGTCAAAAAGGTCCTAACCTTTCCGCACTTGATCTGAAAATAAAAAGCATTTTGACTGAAGTTTTACTTCGTTTACTTTTATTTTACCTTCTTCAAATAGTATTGTTGGTTCTTTTTGCTGCTATCATATCACAAATAAAATAAAAACTCAAATAAAAGTAAATATATGATTAATCCTACTGCACACAATCCAGATGTGCCAATGCCAAATTCAAACTTTTATCTTTAATTTTAAGTTCCCCTTCCTCTCCCTTGAGCCATCTGCCTTCTACGTTGACTTCTTGTTAAAATGCTACAACCAGCTACTGATTTTCCAATCTCCACCAAAGGCTAACTTTGTTATAATACCAAAAGATGGTCCATAGTGGAGAAAAGCAGATGTGTTTTACCAAGCACATGGTATCATTAGTTACTTACAGAATCAGGATCTGTAGATATTTGAGCAGTCTTCTTCACCTCTGCAGACGTACACCAATCCTGGAGCTGAATGCAGTAAAGGTTCAAATCTTCAGCTGACTTGTTTTCTGTGGCCAGAACCAATTCTCTGAAAGGCAAATACAAGGTAATTCCAGTTGTCGTTAAACTATTTTTCAAAGAAATCTGCAGAATGCAATACTGCTTATGATATAAAGTAACTACAAAAGAACAAATCACAGTAATTTGAAAAAAAGATTTATATGTCGTGTATGGTAAGACTAGCCACACACAGGCATTGTTACTTGAAATATATATTAAAAGATAGGCAGTGCTGTGATATAACCATTTTTAAATAGTAGGAGATTGCATCCCATATATTAGGGCAGGGGTCAGCACAAAAAAACGACCACACACACAATCTTTGTTACAAAAACTAAAGATAAATCACTACAGCAGATTGACTCTCAATAAAAAAAACTTGGGGAAAAAAAAAATGTACAGGCAGCTAAACGCTTACCCTTGATCAATGGAATCTAACAGCAGCAAAGAACTTCCGTCTTTAAGTCCCAGCATGTTAAGGGTTTTGTCCATGTCCTCTATGGCAAAAACACTCCAGCCTTCACTATTCTCTGTGGACGGAGAGCACAACAGTGACTCCAGTGAGGGACTACCAGCCAACGTGTTTTGCACGTCTCTCAAATGGAAATTCAATGGGAAAACTCTGTGGCTCTCCAAGTACTTTGGTGAAGAGTCATTGTTCTGGTCTTTACGTGACCGCATGATGGTTAAAATAACTGGTGTGCAGTCTGGACCGCTGTGTACTGGAAGACCACCAACCTGCATGACAGTTACACAATGAGACACAAAAATAGTAACATGGGAAAAAATATACTCTGTACAGTTGCAAAAATAAAATCAAAAACACAGGATCAAACAAATAGATCACAAACATATCTTCTTATAGCTTTAAAGACAATCTAGAGGAGAGGTCCATTTGTTTCTTTATCTATTAACCACGCCACACAAAAAACACATGTATTTTAAAAGGAGAACTAAAGGGTACACCTTTTTTTGTTTCCTAATGATACAAAATATTGGCACCCCTGCATTTTTGTCAGATAATGCACCACTACACGCAGAAAACTGTTGTAATTACAAATGTTTCAGCATTCTCATGTTTATTTCTTTTGTTTGTATTAGCATGACACAAAAAAGTGGAGGAAAAAAAAAGAAGCCAAATCTGACACATTCTACGCAAAACTCAAAAAATGGGACTGGACAAAACTATTGGCACCCTAAATTAATATTTGGTAGCACAGCCCTAGGAAAAAATAACTGAAAGCAATCACTTCCTGTAACCATCAATGAGTTCCTAACACCTCTCTACAGGAATTTCAGACCACTCTTCTTTCGCCAACTGCTTCAGGTCTTTCAGATTGGAAGGCTTCCTTTTCCCAACTGCTGTTTTGAGATCTCTCCACATGTGCTCTATGGGATTCAGATCTGGACTAATTGCTGGCCAGTCGAGTACTCTCCAGCGCTTTGTCTGAAACCATTTCTGGGTGCTTTTTGTTGCATGCTTTGGGTCATTGTCCTGCTGTAAGACTCCTGATGGGTACCCAACTGTCTGGACACTGGGCCCTACATTGCACCCCAGAATTCTTTGGTAGCCTTCAGATTTCATAATGCCATGCACCCAGTCAAGACATCCAGTGCCTGAAGCAGCAAAGCAACCCCAAAACATCAGTGAACCTCCACCATGTTTGACTGTATTTTTTTCTTTAAAGGCCTCTTTTTCCTGAAAACAGTAGACTGATGGGCTTTACCAAAAAGTTGTCTTTTGTTTTGTCAAAAAGCTGTTAATTTTGTGTCATACCAATACAAACAAAAGGAATTAACATGAGAATGCCTAAACATTTGTAATTGCAAACATTTTCTGTGTGAAGTGGTGCATTATCTGACAAAAATGCAGGGGTGCCAATATTTTTGGCCATGACTGTACTTGCAATTCAATATAATATTCTGTAGGTGGGGCTAAGCTCCTTGCTGAGAAGCAGTCCGAGAATATTGTCGGGATCCTCTCTACTCGCCTGTCAAAGAAGATAACTGCAGACAACTATATTCTTGTCTTCTGTCCACACCATTCACCTCTTTAAAAATAACAAAATGTATAACCAACCCTCTATGCCATTCTTCCTTCATTTTATACCCATAGATTGTGGTTTTTGAGGTTCTGGCTGTATTGTGTTGGGGACTTCAGGAGGAAGGGGGTTAATTTAGGTCTTCTTGTAATAAGCTGAAAATTATTGTTTGTAATCCAAGTTTGTGTGCCCTCACGTGTGTGGGTGTCCATGTGCATATTGTGTTATGCAAAATACTAATAAAATAATTTATTTAAAAAAAAGGAAAACAAAAACCACAACAAATGTGTGTGTATTGCCTGTATTGAGTTATGTTTATATGAACAACATAAAAGGTATAATAGTACCAGCGAACATCTTGTCTTTTCTTTCTTAACAAAAGCATTACGAGAAGTAAAAGCTATTTTTCTACTGATTTTCAGTCATTTTGAGTCATACCTGCTTTCCATCCCACACAAATATGTCACATCCATCTTTAATTCCTGCTCTTGACAAAGTCTGTTCATCATCTGAGGAAACATGTAATTAAATAATACCAATTCAACTACTGCACACTGAAAATATTACTGTCTCCTAAGCCAATATAAACACCTCGAGTGTAACAGCAGGAACATGCTCACTGTACTCCAAGAACACGTCTCTTATATTGACAATCAGCTCATAGATTTCTACACACAAACATGGATCAAATTATTTCAAAACAATCTTCACTAATTACTAACTTTAAGAGGATCTAAAGCCCAATATAAAACCAAACTATTAACCCTTTAAAATCCCCCTTTCCTGCAGCCCTACAATCAAATCCAATAGGCAAAGCTATGCAGTACATACCAATCAACAACTAGAAGACTCCTTTAGCTGTTGCCAGCCAAACACAGACTTGTCAAGTAAGCCATATGGCCACTGTCAAAGAGTGATATTCAAGAGATTTAGTGGCTCAAATCACAGATCCCACAATGTCCATGTGTTCAGCTTAAAGGAGCTTCAACGGATGACCAGTAAATATTGCATAGCCATAGAAAATAAATCGGGCATTAGGACAGAAGATGGGGAAGAGGTAAGATTTAGTTTATATTTTGTTTTGCTAAGGCTTTCTCAATAAGCCAAATTTTGTATTTCAAGCAATGACAGTTTGACAGAATTACTGATTTCTTTCAAACACTCACCACACATATTGTCAAAGATATGTAACCCTGCTGGCAAAAACTTGGCAATACTCAGCACTTGTCCTTCCAATGCCTCGTCCAGAAGCTGTAATAATAAGGTAAAATGTTCAATAACAACTCTAACTTTGATTTCACCAAGTTTACATTAAAGGTTGTTTTTATGTGAAGAAATAACAATTTTAATATATACATACACACACACACATATATATATATATATATATATTAAAATGTATATTAATATACATACACACAAACACTATATTGCATTTGATTGTTGACGACAACCTTACACTAGTTTAACATTAGACTAATGTGTAAAGTTTTCACTATCTTTTCGATCACGTGACAAGCATGCGACTTACACTGATCAGATGACAATGGTTTACATTTCTGCTAAACTGGCACTTTGATTAAATCTATTATATGGCTCCAATAAAAGCTAGATTTTAAAGAGATGTATATAGAGGTACAAGAGATAAGTAGCATTTTACTATGCTACACAGTATAACTAAATACATTACTGGTCAGCAGGTAGCAGTACATTCACTAATAACCACTTAAAAGGGTGCAGATTTACTAGATTTGATAATCTTGGCAGGCTCCTTTCCTCTGTATGCTTAAGTGGAACTTTTACGCATGCACAGCACATAAAAGAGCAAATATTGATGCTGGCCGGAAGAAAATGCACAGGGATGCTTCTATGTGCATACCAATGTCTGGCAATCACCACTGCTGTGCCTGAATGACAGCTCTATTTTCTTTTCATGCAGCACAGATTATTTACCTGCTCAGGTTGCAGAGCCTTGCACCTAAGTGGCCCCCAATTTGATTTCAAATAACAGGAAACGGGTGCGTGAGCCGTTTAATGAGCCTGCATGTTGGAAATGAGATCACCTTGAAAACTGTTCTTCTCAGATCTGCCACAGTCCCTCGTCGATCTACACTTATCTCCAATGTGCTGTCTGCTTGGGAGACTGTAGGGTGCAGAGCACCATTTTCAAAATGATAGCAAGATGAAAGGTGAAGATGCAAGTTCATTCGATGGGCTTCTGAGTCAGCATCCTTCCTGCATGGATGAAAGATGTCAACAACAATATCAATTTTGTTGGCTTCATAATTAAAAGGAAATTCACAATTTCTGGACTGTGTAATATTCTTTGAAATATCCCAAATGTAACAAAATCACAAGCTTAGCTTAATGTAAAACATTTATAGCTCTATACAATTCAATAAAGGATATGAATGGTGAACAATGCAAATATAACAAAAATGGTCTTTTTTACATTTACATCTAACTAAAATGTAGTTACCCAAAATAGTCCAAAGACTGTGGCCAGTCAGAATTTATTAAGGCTTTTTTACAGCCCTTTTTATACATTGCAAACGGAATATGGTTTAGAAACTGTAGTTCCAGAGGTTGTTGATGTAAATTCCAAATCATATATGATTTTTTAACATATAGCTGTATGAAATGCTTATTTTACAGTGAAATTGTAACCATCTTCATGAAATATAATTAATAAATGAATTCCACAAGTATTGTCATTGGCAGGTACTTTAAAGCAGTGGTAAAACAGGGGGACCATGTCATGTGGCAAGGGGGCACAAGAAAAGCAAATCATATTTTACTGTGAATACCTGTTATACTGATTAATTTGTGATGCATGCTGCCGATGTTGACCTTGCAGTGTTTATCGAACTACAGAGCAATATAAACGCTACAGCAAGTTTTTAACGAGAAACATTATTTTTGGGTACACAGTGCAATTTACAAAATCTTTCCACATCTTTTGTAGAAGGGAAAGCTTTGTCATGGTATTTTCCAGGTCACACTTGGTAGAAACAGATTTCAAGTCAGCTATCTGTGCACAGAAATGTGCAAACATCTGGACATAGTGAACAGAGTTGATTTTTTTTCATTACTTCCTGTGACGGAAGTGACATAAAATGCAATCTCTGCACCCAGCTCAAGGGCCATATTAATTGTCTAGTAACTTATGTTAAGAGTAAACTTTTGTAGGTATTTTTGTATTGTAAATTGCATTACCACAATTACTACAAATACAAAACATATATTCTGTTTACAGCCCATATGTGTATGTGTTGATCTTCTTTATCTCTGACCTGAATAGTGGGGCCACAGTAGAAAAAAAAGGTTGAGAAAGCACTGTGTACATATGTAGCTATACTAATCATGTTACAATACTTAAAGGAAGAAGAACAAAATGAGAGCCGACTGCTGATCCCCTCCTGAAAATGTTAGTTGTCTGGCTGTCTCTGGATTCACTGCATTCTGAGTCACTGACCTAGAGGCAGCACGCAGCAACAGAGGTCAAGTTTCAGGCTTGTGAAGTATAGCAGCCAGAGGATCAACATAAAGGCAAGGTAGCCAGTATCAGGAGAGATCATCTATTTCTCCTAGAACAAGTTTATTTTCCTTTGTACCCCTTGTCCCCATCTGTAAAATATTAAGTAGCATGTTGTCTGACTTGACCATGGGTGAGTAGTACTTCTCAATCCCAGAAACCAGTATTTGCAGTACGTTGGCCATCATCAAGATGCTGGGCTTTTCAAAAAAATTGGATTTAGTGTGGAGCCAGCCAGCGTGTCCAGCATTACAAAAATGCCATCTCCCAGTTAAGTGAAGTGAACCCAGCCGTGGGCAGGATGGACAAAGTATATCCAAGAAACACCTTTTCTAAGACATGGCATTCCATGTAATATTTTCAGGGGGTAGGGGGATATAGGGATCTGCAGTTATCCTTTAGGAAAAGAGGTAGATTGAAGAAATCATTATATACAAATTGTTCAAAAGGTTATGTACAAGTATGAGGCAAACTTACCTTTTCTGTTGTAGTTCCTCATTTATCTGGTTCATCTGGTGTATGAGGTATGCAGGCACTCCAAACTGTGCATTGCCTTTAGCTGCAAATAAAACTTTATTACAAAGAGATTTTGATGCACTTAAAAAGACTATTCCAGCTAATACTGAGCCCTCAGGTTGGATAGAATGGATTAATGAACAAAAAAGGTTTCTTGTTTCCTTTCTTGCCTACAAAATGAAATATTTTTTGGCTTTTCCTTCAAACCATTTTCACCATGATACCATTTAAGAAGAGCCGAACTTTAAACCTCTAAATTCTCCAATTACAACAATGTAGAATTAAATTGGTGGTAATACTGTACAGCATTCTGCTAGGATCAGAAGAACTTAGAACTGAATAAAAGAAAACCCATATGAGGAACATTATGGGAGGGCTATGACTGACTTCATATTAGGAAAAGTAGCTGCTTGTCTTTCTTTGGCTTTATAACTTTCTCAGTAATTGAACTGGAACAAGCATGCAATTATAAAGTCCAGATCTCTATTAGTGCCCCAGAAACTACTAAAG
The DNA here is from genome assembly GCF_000935625.1 of Nanorana parkeri. Taxonomy (NCBI): domain Eukaryota; kingdom Metazoa; phylum Chordata; class Amphibia; order Anura; family Dicroglossidae; genus Nanorana; species Nanorana parkeri. The sequence goes on from NW_017307033.1 coordinate 833,273, forward strand.
CCAATGGATGACAGTCAGCAATTTAATATGGACAGCAGTGACAGCCTCACCGTCCACCTGGTGGAATACGCATGGCTTTTAAAGTTTATAACTTTTAAAACCTTTTTTTCTGTTGCAATAGTTTTTTTTATAATAAGCACTACAACGAGCCACAATATCTCATAGGTTAACCTATTTTTGTTTTAACCATTTTATATTATTGCTTTGGTGCTATGCAGGGGCACCTTTTGTTAATTTTAGGAGCAGCATAAGACCCCCGAAGTCATGGGAACTCAGATATCCTGATTTTTGCCTAGAAAGTTTAAAGGTGGCTTGTTTCCTCCCAATACTCTCTACCAGCTCTTCAACTTGAGGGTGACAAAAGGTAGTTGCTGTAGGCAGAATGTGGTGGGCTGGCCTTTTACTTTCTTGGCAAAAGGGTTTTGGGGATGCCAGGTCCCTTGTGAGCTTATTATAGGTATGCAAGGGTGCTTGTATTGCATTGCATTGTCGTTTAATTGAAAATACCTATTACAGACCCACCTTCTTTAGGTCTCTGTAGTTGGCTTTTGCGGTAGAAGAGCATATATGCACTCTCTTTTCCCTGGAATTGTTTTTCAATTTCTCGTTCCTGGATACACTGTACTGTGGAGTCATTGAAGTCAAACCAGTGACTAGCACCTCTCTGTGGAGCTTGGACATTTCCTGAACTGCTTGGCCTACAACACTGAGGATCAGTGGCATTTTGTGTATGAGATAGCCCCACCAAAGAGCCATCAGAGCTTAGCTGAAAGACAGAGGGATGATGCTGCAGGAACTGTAATAAAAATAAAAATTAATTAGTATTTAGGAAAGACTTCTGAATGGAACATTTTAGTTGAAGTGGCAATAAATATATGAACCTTTAAATTTAGAATACATTCCATTTAAACTGTTTTCCTGTTATTGATGAATACAAAGATGCAATATTGACAATTCCATTTTCTTTTTAAAGGAGAAGAATGGGGAAGAGTTAAAAGAAAGCAAACAGAGTGCACTAGATAATGCAGATTACCTTTTAATAAACTATTATTCATAGGTATAGCAAATCCCATCAGGTGTCAGGTCACATCTCGCAGATGTAAAATCTAAATCTGGCCATACACATAAGTAAACAGCGTTGATGCGTGGATGGGTGAAATGAAATCCACCCCACCCCCACCCAGGTTATTGTCTTCTGACAGCGAAAGGAGTACTGCTGCCAGAATACCAGAACAGTGACTGCAACTGACTAGCTGCTGTCACTGTTCGACTAAAAATTTCAACAAAAGGCGATTGAAAAAAAATTATCTACTTTTGTCGAAAGGAGGGGTGCAGACAGGGTCACACACTGACTGAAGTTAAGCAGAGCCAGCAGGGCTCGGCTAAAATTCTAGAAGTGTATGATCAGATTACCTCTCACAAGCTGGCAAAAGTACCTGCTGAAGAGGACACTGAGTGAACCCAGGGAAAATGTAATGCAACTCATCTGGGATGGTGATAGACCATGTGGGAACCAAGAGTGCTGCCTGAGAGAAAGTACCTCCACTGACAGACTCTTATGTCAGTGGAAGTTCTTTACGGTCAAGCTAGATTCTCAGCCCCCACACAGTGTGTTACCATTCTGGAAGAGTTGCAGTGCATTTCCCCTTTGTTCACTTACAGGCTGATTTTTAACTCTTCTGCCCAGTGTATAGCTGGGTAAAACGCCATTCAGACGGCACTTCCACTAGATGCTGCTGAAAATCTAGTGGGGGTAGGGCCGTGCAACTGGCATTCACCCAGCTATAACTGGGCAGAACAGTTGTAAATCAGCCCCTCAGTGTGCTCTTTACCATCTTGGCTTCTAATGCTCCTTCACCGGATTGTCAATGAGATTAAGCCTCCCAGTGTATTCCTGTTTTAGCTAATGTTTCCCCACTTTCAACGTGTTGCTGCTTTTTTAGACTTCAGTACCTTGCGAAGGGCTCCATGCTTCTTCCTATAGACCTTATTCCAGGAGGACCCTGTGTGCTCCAGCAGTTTCTGGCTCAGTTGATCAAGTGGAAGCATTTTATCTGCTCCATCCTTTAACATTAGAATGATATCAATTAATGCTGAGAAATGGTAAACTTGTTTGCTGTATTGTGACAATAATAAAATGATAAAATTGTTATTAATTCTTAAACAAAAGCTAATATGTTAGGATAATGAGGGGCTACCTTTCCGAACCCAATAATTTCCTCTCCTCCAGACTTCAACACACATCATTCTGATTATGCACCCACACTGCTTTTAAATGACAGAAGTCCCATCAGCACCCTCAGTGTTTTATACTCAGTCCACCAAAACTAAAAGACAAACTTTACACTGATATGGGCTTTCCAGCAGCTGAAGAGTGTGTAATTTTGTAAAATAGATAACTACCCAGGTCTGACACTAAAGATCCCAGCACGATCTCATATATCGTAGGTAACCAAGGATATTTGGAGCTACATTTCAGGCAAATATAAAAACCCCAAATTGTACAGCTATATTTTAAATACACCTAGTACCTGAATGTGACTTTAACGCAGCCAACAACAGTATAATCCTTTGCATAACAGAACTTACAAATAAAAGGAGGGCCAATGCTAATTAGGCTCTGCTGTATTTCTCAGTGCTCACAATCTAAAGTCGGATATACACGTCTATTTTTTTGTTTGCTTGTCCCGCAGGCTGAATGAAAAAAAAATTGAACAGGTTTCTCCATCAACGCTTTTGAGCGTTGATGGACGAATCCCGAGTTGTTTGCATTGTAGTCCCATTGGCTTCCAGCTCCATTCAGCCAAGAATTTCCCAACCTGGTCCTTTAATCAGGTAAATCAAGGGATGCTGAGCGGAAGGGTGCCAACAGCGGCACCCACCCTGCGAATTTCGGCTGGTTCATCAGGAAACAGCCAAAATTTGTATCGTGTGTACTCTACTTAACACTTGGACCTTGCGGACTCAAGGAGAGCACAGTGTCAACATAGTTGTGACCTATATGTATGATGCTTCTCGTTCATTGTCACTGCAGACTGGGGTTGTATCCTGGATGAGGTTTTACTGCTCAACAGCATTGGAAGCCCATGGCTTGGCTACAATGTCTGGCGAATCTTTAGGCAGGTAAGATAGTTCACATACAAGTATTTAAACTGTATATTTAGCTGTTTGACAGGGATTCAGCTTTAAGGGGCATCAAATAAAGTCCTAACACATGTGGGATGTCAGAAAGTAGAACACATGCCCTCTTAAACTGCAGCAAGTAAAAGAAAAAAAGATAGAAAACCCTGTAAAAATTATAGCATCAAAGAGAAACTTTCGCCATAATGGAAAATAAGTGAAAAATACAGCAACCCTTGCAACGGCAGTAGACAATGGGTAAAGTTCAAATGTCATGGGTAGAAATCTCACTCTAGAATTTCTATGATCAAAACTACAAGGGTAATTTTGGTATAAAAAAACACTCTACTAATATCACTAGTTATAAATCTCTAAACTTTAGAGAATACACTAAACAGATGAAACAAGTGGCTCCACATTGTGTAAGCTACACAAGTACCAAGAAATAACATTTAACCACATTTGCTCACCACGGTGCTCTAATTGATTGCTACTGCATACTATTTATTTCTCCCTCTCTATATCTACCATGTGGTACTTTTACCATTTAATTGCAAGCACTGTAGTACCTAGTAAACATTGGCTGTGTATCTGCATGGGTGATTCAACCCATTAGCAAAATTGAAATATATGTTCTGGGTAGATTGGGCCTTTAACACTGAGTACATATTAAACATTGATATTTAATATAGGATAATGTAGAGAAAATTAAGATTATGAGAATATATGGAGGAGCATCTTATGCAACATGTGCATGAAGACTTTATTTAGTTACATCCTGAAAGTGTACCTTTTGTCTAGAATTTCTTCTAGAAAACAGCAGTGCACTTCCTGGTATGCAAGGGGTCCTAGACACTCATGTTCATACAGCCCCAAAGCTCTGTATCTGTAGTATAAGGCCATCAAAGGCAGTGCTGCCTGTGATTGCTTCTGCTTCATTCATTATGTGGATCTGTGCTTCCTACACCTCTCCTACTGCTTCTTGGATATCCCCCACCAGTTATCAGATGACCAGTCATCAATGCAGCAGTTCTGACATGAGGGAGCAAAGCATCCTTCCTCCACCAAGAGGACCACCTCCACCCAGAGGGCCAGTACAGAACAAGAAATGATAAGTCAGTAATAGAAAAAAGATCAGGTTTAGGGAGCCTACGGATAATACTGATAACTAGCCTTTTGCCCTTTGCTTGCCTTTTAAAGGTACATTATTAGGCAGGGTTAGAATACAGGATATAAATAAAGAGTGTGCAATAACATAAAAAGGAAATTTGTATCAAGGCCATGCAAATCAGCAGAGGTTGACATATTGTGACACAAATGAATAAAGAAAAAAAAGTATCACAACAAAAAGAACAGGCAATGAATAATCTGAGAAACATTGCTGAACACCCATCCCGAGAGCAATTTCCAAGAAATGGATACGTTTGCGGCTATGCAAATACCTCTGCTATGACAGCAGCAAGTGTAACAGCAGGACAGTCTTGTTCTTCCCCGGAATCCCCCGACATTGCCACCTTTCTTTTCTCTTCCTGCTAAAAGTACAAATCAATGATGAAACACGTCCCAACAAACCTAAATCAGTATTTTGTAGGATGTTAAAATAAAACAAACATTTAAAGACACTTCAGTTTGTTTGAAGCACGCTGTGTTTCTAAACCCAATGGAGAGCCACAGAGTTGCAAGTCTGAGCCAAGCACTTCTGCCTTTGTGTCCAAAAATGTATTTTTTTAATTCAGTTTAAACCACGAGAGTGAATAGAAACAGGAAAGCCTTGGTTTGCACACATCACTGAACTAAAGTAACTTATAGTTTTATTTTGTAATGTGTTAAGTAAACTGGGTGTAGTTTTCCTTCAATGTTACCTAAAATGTGGAATACATTATGCGTAAAGGGAACCAGACGCAAGCAGGCTAATGCAAAATTCTGAACACTCTTAAGCATGCCCAGTTAAATTTTAAATCACAAAACCAGTTACATTTGCCCCCTTATAAAGCTTCACTTACTTAGCCTTTTCCTCTTGAGAATCAGGACAACAGACAGCTGTCACAAGCCTGACCTTAAACACCGTGTCCCAGCCTGAGTTTGCATAAATGCCCAGTAACAAAGGTCTGTAATTAGGAGGCATGTAAAAAACTACAGGGCATGGTTATCTTCAGGTGTTTCCACTTTTGCAGCGAAATTGGGATAACACCTATTTTATGGACCAGCCTGCAAAAAACTAACCAAATGGCAACAGAGTTAGGACCTCAAGTCCCTAGACAATGTTCCAAATCTCCAGTGGTACAACAGTCCGCTCCGTCCAAAACATCAAATACCCCTCCAGTGACACTTGTCTAGGGGTTTGAGGTCCTGCCTCTGTTGCCATTTGGTTCGTTTTCACTGGTTGGTCTGTAACAAGTTGCAGTCTTCTAGGATTGAAGTCCTCCTGAGGAAGCCATTATATGGCGAAACATGTTGAGGCACCTAAAGAACAACATCATGTGTTAATCTTCCTGTTATCAACCAGACCACTGCAACATCTTACTGTATTGTATCTGGACCTTGTACCATTTTGTTGTATTAGTTTTGTGTCTTTTTTAACACAATTCATGGTTTTAATCCATTGCTACAAATAAATATATATTTCTAATATTTATTAAGTTCATTTGTGAGAGCAACAATTTTTCTTAAAAACCCCCCTTTTCCAGGCTTTGCATACCTGGTTTTGGATTTAATGATCATATGATCTTGATAATATATTAGGCTATTGTGGTGTGAAACATTGCAGTCACTTCATCTAATGTGCGCCGACAATTGTAAAACTAAAATTGCTAATAATAATTAATAAAATAGAGATAATCACCTGGTATCCCCAGCATCCCAGTTCATCCACATCCTGGATATAGACATGATAATGGCCTCCATAGCAACTGCCCTTGTGTATGATAACTGAGAAGAGCTCATACATTTGTACTGCATCATCTAGGTCTTGCTACAAAGTAAAGATATGGAAACGTGCAGCTTGAACATCAACACAAAGCAATGTTAATTAACAAGGAATATGTACATTCCTATATGTATTTAAGTGTTTTGATAAATACATGAAGGAATTATAAATCCACTTGTGAAAAATCGATAAAATAGTAATAGCCAAAGAAGCCACTAGATTAACAGACCCCAAAAGCAGTATAAATACGCTCATAAAATCAAGTCACAGTAAGCATTTTAAAATACCATAAAACTGTTACTTTTACTAATATGACACTATGGCTCCCCCTTTAATTTAGCTACATGAAGATCATTTTCAGCAGTTTATTAGCAAGACAGACAATATCAGAAAAATGTGTCCACACTTGTGGATGAACAAAAAAAGTCAAACCTGCTCACAAAAAGGCCGGATGTTGAGCCGGGTGGGAAAGGTGTATCGTGAAGTCTCTTTGTAGCGCTCACACTTTCTGAAGTCAAAGTTAAACCTCAGGAGAGAGAGTGTGAGAAAAGGTGGCAGCTTTCCCAATTTTGCTGACTGAGGGACAGAAAAAAAAAAAAGTTAAAAAACAGGTGAATTTTAAAGTACAGTTATAGTCATCCACTTCACAACTTTATCTCTTCATTCCTTTATAATAGCTTTTTCGTTTTAGAAGGACATACCATAAACCAAAATACTTCATAATGTAATTTATACATCCACCTAAATAAATCCACCAGTTGCCAATGGGAATTTGGAGTAATCTGAAGCCTTACTTTTAAATTGTTATAGCGGTGTAAATGGTTTGAATTGTCAGAGCAGAAGTGTCAGGAAGGCCATCTCATTCCCTGGCTGAGCTCAGGGCTAATGAGACACTCAAAAAAGGACAAAGGTGTCATAAATTAAAATTTGTTTTACTACCCAGTAGCAGGAGATGGGTGAACCTCAATAGGTGCCCCACCGCCACACATTGAGCTGACACTGCTGCTCTGACAGGGAGTACAACTACATAACACACTCATACCCGAGAGGTAATGTTATATTATTATAACAAATTAAAGTGTATGTAAAAGCATAACCTTTTTTGCATATACATACCATGTCTGCCATGTTTTTATTGCCATATATACCCCCCCCCCCCCCCCCCCC
>NW_017307033.1:840510-842869 GCF_000935625.1 Nanorana parkeri
ACACTTTTTTTTTTGTCATACAAGCCCCCCCCCCCCCCCCCCCGGGGTGATTCACCCCCTCTATTTGGCATGGTGACCATTACCACAAAGGCTGAAAATAAGGGTGAATCCCAAATTTTAGAGTTGTCACCAGGGCATGAGCTGAGGGTAAACAATCTAATTGGGACAGATGTTCTAGTGACAACTGTTACTGACACAAGGACAGGAAGTAAAAATAAATCTTCCAAGCAGAGCAGAGATAGGTTTGGAAACATAAACACTTTAAGATTGTAAATGATCTTAAAGTGTATTAATGTAATACCCTTGTTATGACATATATACAGTCATATGAAGAAGTACACCCCACAGAAACTGTTGACTTTCTCAACATAATTGCACCAGCAAACATTAGATCTTCATTCAAACAATGCCTACAGAGAGAGGGCATATATTTGCACAAATGACACATATAATTGACACAGTGTACTCTTCTAACAATCTAAATGAACTATAATACAGATTTGTCACATGGAAAATGTTTACTCTTTGCTATTTATGTGTCTTTGCATCATGCTAAGACCAATAAAGCTCTCTAAAAGTCCTCTTAAAAAGGAGGTTGTTCATACCTATAAGTGAGGTAAGGGATTTAAAAGGATCACCATTTTTTTTTTTAAATCGATATTCCACTGTAAGGAAAATATTCTACAGCTGGCATAAATTTCAAACAACTGCAAGTCTTTTTAGGACTGGCCAGCCCAGCAAATTCAACCCAAGTACTGAGGGGCTGATGAAACAAAAAATCTCCTAGAAACCCAAAATGTAATAGCAATTTTTAAAATGCTGACACGTTTACCTTAAAGCGACACAAAACCCTCAGCTTTCTGTTCCTTATACACATCTGCACAATGAACATTCTCCAAAGCCACATTTATTTATGTTTCAAAATAAAGTCTTACTATTTTAATCCTTTTAGAGAGTCTGCTGTGCTCGCTCCCGTGTCTCTTCTCTCCACTCATACTTCCCATCTGTGCACGTTGATTCTGGTTAAGTGCACATCATTCTTTGCCTACAACTCCCATGAGGCAGAGAGGAATCATCTCTCACTGCACACAGCTGCATCCTCCTCCCTCCCCTCACTATACACACTGTGACAATGTCACTGCTTGTAATCTCCTCTGCAATGCTCGGAATCAAAACTACTTACAACACATCTACAACAATCTACAAAGAAAAACAACTTTATTTCAAATGTAGGAGCCATATCCTCTGTGAATGTGTGACCAGGTTCAGCATGTGAGCCGAGACTCAGAAGAAAGTATGAGGCTGGTGAAATATTAGTGTGGGAGAGGTGAAGAAATCCCAGCTCCTTGCAGAGTCAAGTGGGGAGGATTTGTGGGAGGAGACTGAGAAGACACACCCCCAGCATGTTGTAGTCCTACACATGAACCAGCACAGGGGGCGGCTACTTTTCAGCACACATAGGGACCATGGAGAAGAAAAGTAACCACGCTCTGGCAGGAAGCTGTGGGAGGAGAAAAATAAACCGGCTCCAGTGATATCAAGAGCAAGTGTTTTAAAATGTACTTAAATGTGTAAAGTTTAATTAACTTTACTATCAAAAGAATAAGAATGTAATACTACTTATATCTACCTTGGCTGCAGGAACAAGCTTATTACAAGCTCCACAACGATAAAGATTGTCACCATCAAATATTTCTTCCTCCACATACATGCTGCATAAAGACTCCTCCAAGCTGCCCATGTCCTTTAGAGCCACCGTGAGGTCCAGGAAATCTTCCTGCAATAAATAAATGAAACACAGAATTACAAAGGCATCATCAGGAGGTGGATAAGAAGTCGTCAGCATTTACTTTTCATTTAGTAAGCCATGATTATTACTAGTTAATTTATCTGAAATAAAGAAGAAATCTGTTGTTAGGTAGGCACAGCAAATAAAGTACCTGGCCTTGTCACATCGACTGTTCCGTTTACCTAAACCGAATGCAGGCGGCCAGTGTGCATGAGGCCTTAAGTACCAACGATACGCAAATGACCTTCTAAACTACAGACCCATAATAATTGTGTGCCCATACTACTTTAAGTTTAAAAGATTCAGTGAGAGGCTCTACTATGAAATATAAACATGTTTTAAGCCTTGATTAACCCCTTCATGACTGAGGCCCTTTTTTCATTTTTTGCACCCATGTTATATTCCACATTTTAGGCCTGAAAATGACGTAAAACCCCCCAACATTATATATTTTCTGAATGCCAAGACCCTATAGAATAAAATGGTGGTAGTTGAAAGAGACTCCATGGATCCCCACTGATTGTAGGGCCTGTGGCAGTGGGGATCCGTACAAAAATCACCGGCGGGGGG
>NW_017307034.1:0-27721 GCF_000935625.1 Nanorana parkeri
GGGGGCAGTATGCACAGGAGAGGAGTGTGGAGGATATGACATTGTATAATCAGCTTCATGACAAGTAAATCCCAGACTGAAAATTCTACAGACACAGAGAATTGAGATGAAGGATTTGAACAGCAGAGATCTCAGTGACTTTGTCGGAAGACACCCAGCTGGGCGTTAATTGATCTTCCAGGTCTGCGTCTGATCTGAGTCTGAGATTCAATTACATTACAGCGCTCAGATGCAGCCTAACGCCAATGCTCTTAGCGGCGAGTGACATAATCCCGGCATTTGTAAAGCCGCAGTGACTGACAGCTTAGTGCTCACATTCTGCTAATTATCCAAATTGTTGTATCCAATTTGCTGCTATTGGCCCCCCTCTGTGGGACCCGGCAGGATAGAACGCTAATACATAGACAATTGTCATTGCCTGATTTTCAGGCTCTCTGAATGTAGAGGAGAAGCCACAGCTACCGCCTCATTCTATCCAGATACATTGATGTATATCTGGCTGAGTTTTTAACACTTAACCCAAATGAAAAGAGACGAGAAAACTTCTAAACAGTTTGATCAGTTGCAGCTCGGAACTTAAACATTTGCAAACCTACAAAATTTGGAATTTCTTAACTGGAAGGCCCATTGAAGTCAAAGGGAATCTGAACCTGGTTCCAAAAATGTGTGTGCTAATGTGTGTGCAAATGATGCAAAATTGTGCAGAATGGTTTGGGAAGCTCCTGGCAGCCTGATGAGATGATGGGGCCAAAAAACAGTCTGAGCCACTTCCATATTCCAGGGGAAATAATATAGATGCGTGGAACCTGATGGGACTGGCAGCCAACCTAAGGAAAGGTGGAACCTGGTGGGACTGGCAGCCTAGCTAAAGAAAGGTGGAACCTGGTAAGACCGGCAGCCAATCTAAGGAAAGGTGGAACCTGGTAGGACCGGCAGCCAATCTAAGGAAAGGTGGAACCTGATGGGACTGGCAGCCAAGCTAAGGAAAAGGTGGAACCTGGTGGGACTGGCAGCCTAGCTAAAGAAAGGTGGAACCTGGTAGGACCGGCAGCCAATCTAAGGAAAGGTGTAACCTGTTGGGACTGGCAGCCAATCTAAGGAAAGGTGGAACCTGGTAGGACCGGCAACCAATCTAAGGAAAGGTGGAACCTGGTGGGACCGGCAGCAAAGCTAAGGAAAAGGAGGAACCTGGTGGGACTGGCAGCCAAGTTAAAGAAAGGTGGAACCTGGTGGGACTGGCAGTAAAGCTGAGGAAAGGTGGAACCTGGTGGGACCGGCAGCCAATCTAAGGAAAGGTGGAACCTGGTGGGACTGGCAGCCAAGTTAAAGAAAGGTGGAACCTTGGTAGGACCGGCAACCAATCTAAGGAAAGGTGGAACCTGGGGGGACCGGCAGCAAAGCTAAGGAAAAGGAGGAACCTGGTGGGACTGGCAGCCAAGTTAAAGAAAGGTGGAACCTGGTGGGACTGGCAGTAAAGCTGAGGAAAGGTGGAACCTGGTGGGACCGGCAGCCAATCTAAGGAAAGGTGGAACCTGGTGGGACTGGCAGCCAAGTTAAAGAAAGGTGGAACCTTGGTAGGACCGGCAACCAATCTAAGGAAAGGGGGAACCTGGTGGGACCGGCAGCCAAGCTAATAACAGCAGAAACAAATATAAAGCAGAAACATGTGTTAGCACATCTGTGAGGACCAGAATTATCCATTGTGGCAATCAGACCTCATCTTTACAGTTTCCTTATAAAGCAGCCACAGTCTGAGTCTGAGCCTGTCCCCTGCCAGCATGCTGCAGAGAAGAACCCTTGCTCTCTGTGTGGAAGAAGTGGTCTCTGTGCAGTGGTCTGATATGCCCTTCTTCTCAGTCAGAGCTAGAGCACTCCAATCATGAGGATGCATCGGGGAGGGTGAGTTGGACCTCTGCAGCGAGTCCACTGCTTCCACATAGAGAGCAAGGGTCCTTCTCTCCAGCATGCTGGCAGTACTTCTCTTCTCAGACTGTGGCTGCTTTCTAAGGAGAATTAACTTTAAGACATTGCACAGATTATGTTTTGATGAGCCTGGAATGCATGTCCTTATTATTATTATTATACAGGATTTATAGAGCGCCAACAGTTTGCGCAGCACTTTACAATATAAGGAAGACATTACAATCACAATACAATTCAAGACAAGATGGTAAGGAGGGCCCCGCCCCTGAGGGCTTACAATCTAAAAGGGAGGGGGAAGTGATACATGAGGAGGGAGCTGTGTGGGGATGAATTGTTTGAGAACATGATGGTTGAGTGGTTAGGTTGAGGTGGGATCGGCTTCCCTGAAGCCGATCCCACCTAAAGGCAGTCAAGGTGGGCGACAGACGGACAGGTTGGGGTAAAGAGTTCACTGAAACTGAAGGTACTTTGGACTCTAAATATCGTAAATGAAATATTCTACATGCGCCACATAATGGCAAACGAAGACCCATCAGAAATGACCCCCCGCTCATCAATGGGAGAACCTCTGATATTCCGTAATGAGGAGCTTTAGCAAACTGCATCTATTTCTGTCTGAGTTCCCTTGGCGAGCTCCCTCATTGGCGACATGAGCCGGCATCCAGTAACCTTCAATCAAAATGTTCCAGGTTGCATCAGGTACCATTTATTTCATTAAAGACCTCGAAGATTTCCTCTGTTCTCAGTGGGCGCCCGCACTCCGTACAAGTCTCTCTCACATGCTCGATGGCCCGGAGGGGGAAAGTGACTGATTAAGTCTTCCTCGTAACATCCGCTCCCGGATGGTTTATGTCTTACGTACGGCGAGACCTTAAGCATTATCCTAAGAGACAAGGTGATTAAGATGAAAGTTTTGATGAATTTCAGCAGGAAATTATGAAATCCTTGCTCACAAATCTCTTTTCATTAATAAAAGGGAGGTATTGGCCACATCAAGAAATCTTTTCTGGAGGCGAAAAACAGGACCGGAGTGATTTGTGGCTGTTCAAATGCAAATCTTGATCTTGACGTCATCGGGGAAAGCTCAAGGTGGATGGATTTCGGGTTGTAGGGCGAGCTCACCTATAAGAAACTAGAAAAAAAGACAAATAAATCCACTTTCGGGTATGCAAATCCAAAAAGGGGGAGGGGCTTAAAAAAAAACTAATGCTCTCTCAATTTAATAAAAAGTAGAGTCATTTATTAGGATATAAATTCAAAGAATATTATCTTAAAAGACACAATAGAAAAATCGTTTTGGATTGATGAGACACAATACAATAGTATCGCAATACTTATACATTGTTGTTTAAAAAAAAAAAAGTGAAAGCACCGGCTCTTCTAAATTCCCCAACGTGTTTCGCCCAATGGGGCTTCCTCAGGGGGACGTTTAAGTCCTGCAAGCTTGCGTGGACTAATCTGCCAATCGGTCAAAAGAAAATAGAAGGTGGTGAAGGTGGTGAAGGAAGAACCGACCAAACCCTCAATCCACAGGCAAGACATCACATGGGAGGGTCATGTCTAGAATGTATCTCACATGTGTCTCTCCCAAAAGCTGCATTTAAAGCCCCTCCCCCTTTTTGGATTTGCATACCTGACAGTGGGTTTATTTGTCTTTTTTCTAGTTTATACTATTGGGGTGTGAAACCTTGCTCTTTCCTCTATTCAGTACCTGTCCAGTAGACATGTGCGATTCGTTTCGTTACGAATCGAAATTCGTACGAATTTTCCTGAAATTCGTAGATTTGTAAGCATCCGAAATCCGAATTGCAGTTTCCGAATTATATCCGAAATACGAAATTCCCTTAACGAATTTCGGATCCGAATTTCTTTGAAACGGGAACTAATATTACCCCTGTAAATGAGGTTGAACAACATGACAAGATTTTTTTTTTAATCCGAAATACGGATCCGCTGCTGCTGAGAGTCGCATTACAATACACAGGCAGGAAATACGAAATTCCGTTACGAACATTCGTTATATTGAAGGTAAAAAGCAAAGTACATTTATATTGGAGTGGATGGTAGTTTTTTTTTTACGTCCGAAATACGAAATTCGGATCCGGAATCCGTTAACGGAATCCGTATTTCGGATAAAAAAACAACTACCACATCGACTCCAATATATTAACAAAGGTATTTTTGCTTTTTAACTTCATCATAACGAATGTTCGTAAAGTTACGAAAATGTGCCGAAACTAACGAAAATACGTATTTCGTACGAATCCGAATTGAGTTTCGGACACGAATTACGAAATACGAAATAACGGATATTACGAAACGGAACTAATTTTTTGACGGCGCACAAGTCTACTGTCCACTAATGTTAGATAATAATCACCTATAAGAAAGATAAAACAGCTTCATGCATCCCATAATAATATTGTTATGGTCATGTGGCCATGTAAACATTGTGTTATGTGTGGAGTCATGACTTGTCGGCTGCTCCAAAATTTGGTGATAGTTTAGCTTTGGTTATTGACTGTTGAAGGCCCAAATCCAACCACAGGGGAGGGTGAGAAGCTCTTCCTCTTCCAGGTTTATATTTCTCTGTGTCCAGTTGTTGAATAGTTACAACAATGATATTCAAAATCTAAAACAAATCCCAAATTCTAAAATCTCATATGAGCTTTAACATTCAAATATGTTATCTCCAAATCCAAAGTACTTAAAGGAGAACTATGAGGCGAATGCTTTTCACAGCCTCATAATCTGAGCCGACGTGTGAAAATGAAACTGTCACAGGTCTCGCTCACTTCTCGATCTATCCGTGCAGAGAGCCGTGACCGTCACTCACGGCTCCCTGCAGGGATTCCACCCCCCTCCTCCCCTGTCCGATCCTCCAGCGCTGACTGGCGGAACGGACGGGGGAGGGGGCGGGTACCGCTGGCTTTGGCTCTAGATAGGCAGAGCCAGCTGTCACTCACTCAGCTGGGTGGATCCAGACAGCATTGTCGGGTTCCGCTCCGGCTGCGGCGTCTCAGTATACCGCGAGCTGTAGCTCCCTATATACTGAGCCTAGGGTGACGGGAGGACGCTAGTTTGTGTCCTCCTGTGACCCTTAGGAGAACTATGGGGAAAAACACTGACCCCATAGTTCTCCTTTAATTATAGTTATTCCCACTGCATCACGCTATGGGATCGGTCACAAGAAATAACTTTGAGATGGTACCTAACCCCATATAAATTGAGTCAATCCTCTAACATACCCCACTAAGTGCTGGAGACATTGTGACCGAATTGGGGCCTTGTTCCATTTTTTAATGGTCTTGTTTCTCATGAAGAAGATTTTGGCGGCATTACGAGACCATCTCCAGAACTAACCATATTGAATGTACGCTTAGAAACGTTTCCTTATCGTTCTATAGACATCCTCATCCTGATACAACTCTAGTGATCTGGGTGGCTGGACAGCTGCCCAGGTCACTAGCACTTGGCAAGCTTCATAGGCATTGCAGGGAGTTCTGGTTGGGGGGAAGGGGTGTGAACAGAGGAGTGGGGGACCCTGAATACCAAGGTGTCAACAGGCTGCTACAAGTGATCTGGGTGGCTGTACAGCTGCCAGGTCACTTGCACTTGGCAAGCTTCATAGGCATTGCAGGAAGTTCTGGTTGGGGGAAGCTGTGTGGATAGAGGAGTGGGGGAACTAGGATTGCCACCTGTCCGGGATTCACCCGGACAGTTCGGGTTTTGAATGCTCTGTTCGCATTTCATGGCAGCAGAAACCCGGACACAAGATGTCAGGCAGACAGGGGCAACCAAAATTAAGATAGGGGCTACTGCACCCCCCACTGAAAATAGTCTCAGCTGTGATATTTACATATGAATGGGTGGAGCTATTTACATATGAATAAGCCACCACTCATTCTCCCAAAAAAATGTCTACAGTGTGTTCGGGTTTTGCTTGAAGAAAAGGTGGCAACTCTAGGGGGAACCTGAAAACCAAGGTGGGTGGGCGGAGGTACAGCACGATCGCAGGCTGCTACAAGTGATCTGGATGGCTGTACAGATCACTTGTACCTGACAAGCTTATAAGGCATCACAGGGAGTTCTCATTGGGGGAAGCTGTATGTCCCCCCACCCCCACCCTGCTGTCCTTAGAGGGGCCCAGGACAAGAGGGCTGGCTGTACCCTCCAATGCTAACAGGAGAAGGAACGGCGTGCTGCACATAACCTTGAATACAATGACTTGAATGGCTTCTTCTAGCGCCCGGCTTTAAGCACAAAGCTCCACGCGTTCCCTTTGTGCCTGAATAGACATTTCCTACTTTTCTGCGGCATTTCAGCGCCGGGGAATCAGTCAGAAGCCGTTATTGGAAGCTCACATTATTTTCTTATTAACAGATAAACAGAAAACTAACATAAAATATTTTCTCTGGCTCTTTACGGGGCTATTACGGCGCTCTACATGAAAGGTTTCATTGACTATAAAAGCCGTGATTAATGAAATTCCACAAGATGTGCTCGAGACGCGCTAATGTCAAGGACAAATATTGAAACGTACAGAACAGAGACGCCGAGCGCAGATTGCAGCTACAGAGTCTCTTAGTGAGAAAAACACGGCTGACAGCTCATCCCGCGTGTTCTGCCAGTCACAGGAATGACAGGGGAATCACTCAAGCTGAAGTTTAATCTGCTTATATTTTGCCTTCCCTGGTTGCCCCCCCCCCCCCTCTTGTCACCCATCAACACGACAATGAAATGTATAAATAAAACATTTCCATTTTCATTACAAACCTTATTGTAGATCCTGGGGTGTCATCACTGGGTCTCTGTGCTTCCCTATACAATGCTCGCTGGTGGGAGGAGCTGGCAGGGTGCTCAGTGAGCCAGAGGTTCACTTTAACAGTTCAAAGCAGAAACATTTGTGCCTGCAGCAGACTTATTATTGGGTTAGGAGAGACTGGGGAAATGCTTCTTCCTGCCTGCAGCAGACTGATCACTGGGGGAGGGAAGACTGGGGAAATGCTTCCTCCTGCCTGCAGCTGACTGATCACTGGGGGAGGGAAGACTGGGGAAATGCTTCCTCCTGCCTGCAGCAGACTGATTACATCATCTCAGCCTAGGCCAAGTCACTGACCGCATACCGTTGCTGGCTTTTTAATGATAAAAGATGGAGATTTTGTGAGCAATGATCCCATTGCTGTATATTGTGTATATATACTGTGACATGTCAGGAATGTTTTCATGCAGACTTGTAAAGGTATTTAAGGAATAAACCTGAACACGTTGTTTCCCTCCCAGTTATCATTAATATCCCGCACAATGCTCTGTATTGTTATTATTATTCTTTTATGATACATGAAAAAGAAACGCATTCGGCGGCTCCACAAAGGAACGCTCGGTAAACAGAGATTAATTGGCCGTCGGGTTGCGCTTTGCATAGAAATAAGTCTGACCCGGTGAGATCCGTATTATTCCTGAAACAAACACGCCGGATGATCCACATAACAAAAGCCTGTTTTGCCTGATTGTTATCTCGGGTTTTATTCACCGGAGACGGCGAATCGTTGGCTGGATGTTGTGAATTTCTTACTCATTAAACAACAATAACTTACTAAACGGCAAAGATTTGTGTGCGCGGGAAGAAAAATATTGATACTTCTACCGCAGCGTACGTGCATGGAAACTGCGGCCGCACCGAGAAAAGAAAGCTTGGAAGAGATTCACTAATGTGTATATTATTATTCAGGATTTATATAGCGCCAACAGTGTGCGCAGCGCAGTACAAAAAAAGCACCCCCCCTCCCCCCCCCTCATAGTTCTCCTTTAAAGGCAGTCAGTGTGGGATATAGACGGACAGGTTGGGGTAGAGAGTTCCAGAGGATGGGAGAGACTCTAGTGAAGTCCTGGAGGTGAGCATGGGAGGAGTTGACGAGGGAGCTGGAAAGCAGGAGGTCTTGAAGAGCGGAGGGGATGGTTAGGGTGATACTTTGAGAGGAGGTTTGAGATATAGCCGGGGGTAGAGTTGTGGACGGCTTTGTAAGTGGTTGTTAATATTTAGAATGTTATCCTTTGGGCTATTGAAAGCCAGTGGAGGGATTGGCAGAGGGGGGTGGGGGATGGAAGCTAGTAGAGGGATTGGCAGAGAGTGGTGGGGGATGGAAGCCAGTGGAGGGATCGGCAGAGGGGGGTGGGGGGGATGGAAGCCAGTAGAGGGATTGGCAGAGAGTGGTGGGGGATGGAAGCCAGTAGAGGGATTGGCAGAGAGTGGTGGGGGATGGAAGCCAGTGGAGGGATTGACAGAGGGGGGTTGCAGACACTTAGCGGTTGGTTAGGTGAATGAGTGAAAGAAAAGAAAGATTGTAAGAGATTGACTATTGTGTATATTCATCAACATACACAGATTGGTTTTCACCCAAAAATTGTACAACTTTGCAGTGAGATTGGCTCATTTTTCGGCCAAGATTTGATTTTCACATTCGCTCCTTTAAACAATGGTGGTTTGTTACCTGTTTTCTAACAAGATTCACCTATTATACATTGTATCAAAATAGATTCGTCCAACATCTGTACTAGTCATCACATTTATCATTCGGTGAATGAAGGCTGGTTCTGATATTCACCAATTTCTACCTTTAATAATATTTATAGTATTTCCTCAAGGGTACCAATGCCCAGGAGTTGATGAGGCCAGGGTGGTTGGGCATATGTCCCACCTTCCATTCCCCTCATGGGGGCCCCTCCCGGGTGAACTGGTTTTAGAGGTTACGGGGGAAGAAATGTAAATGAAGAAGACACATCACTCTCGTCCTTTATTATTCTTATTTTTTAAACTAATATTTGCCTCTCCAGGATCCAGCGATATCCGCAGATGTCCCACAGAGTCCAATCCAGTGCTGGAAGGTCAACAGATGGAGGAACGTTCATTCCTCACTGCTCAACATGATTAAACAATATTGGGTTTCCTGCACTGGGTGCAGAATTTTTTTGTCCTGGGAATTCCAGAGATGGGATTTCCTGTGACATCCTTACCAAATATGAGCAACGATGTCACATTACTGTATCTGGTCTATAAATGGCCGCTCTGGATGGACAGATGGATAAATGGCTCTATATTTAGGATGTATCCGGTCTATAAATGGCGGCTCTGGAGGGACAGTTGGATAAATGGTTCCATATTTAGAATGTATCCGGTCTATAAATGGCGGCTCTGGATGGACAGATGGATAGATGGCTCTATATTTAGGATGTATCCGGTCTATAAATGGCGGCTCTGGAGGGACAGTTGGATAAATGGTTCCATATTTAGAATGTATCCGGTCTATAAATGGCGGCTCTGGATGGACAGATGGATAGATGGCTCTATATTTAGGATGTATCCGGTCTATAAATGGCGGCTCTGGAGGGACAGTTGGATAAATGGTTCCATATTTAGAATGTATCCGGTCTATAAATGGCGGCTCTGGATGGACAGATGGATAGATGGCTCTATATTTAGGATGTATCCGGTCTATAAATGGCGGCTCTGGAGGGACAGTTGGATAAATGGTTCCATATTTAGAATGTATCCGGTCTATAAATGGCGGCTCTGGATGGACAGATGGATAGATGGCTCTATATTTAGGATGTATCCGGTCTATAAATGGCGGCTCTGGAGGGACAGTTGGATAAATGGTTCCATATTTAGAATGTATCCGGTCTATAAATGGCGGCTCTGGATGGACAGTTGGATAAATGGCTCTATATTTAGGATGTATCTGGTCTATAAATGGCGTCTCTGGATGGACAGTTAGATAAATGGCTCTATATTTAGGATGTTTCCGGTCTATAAATGTCGGCTCTGGAGGGACAGTTGGATAAATGGTTCCATATTTAGAATGTATCCGGTCTATAAATGGCGGCTCTGGATGGACAGATGGATAGATGGCTCTATAGTTAGGCTGTATCCTTAATCATTGGTATTTTCTGGTTTATTATTTATTATACTTATTAGTAAAACAACAACGCTGGTAACCCGTTACAAGTCTACATGGATTAATTTAAACCAGATTTGCAGATATAGCAGAACAGCAGATGAAAATCTTTATTTTGCTCTTGTTCCCCTGGCAGTCATCTGTCACTGTATCCATTATCCATGGCAGAGAAAAAAATCACCTGGACTAAAGTTGAGGAGATGGAATGTGGACCGATGCTTTATACTGAGTTGCAGATTTCATGAAGATTGAATTATTTTGCCATCAGATTCAAAGAACAATTCCTGGAATAACTGAATACTGAGAACATTGAGGGGAAGAGAGAAGGCCACATATATGAAATGTGTAGGTGAACTTAAAACAAAGACATTGGATGAGCCGCCCAGGGGGAAGGCAGCGTATGTACATACTGCCATGGAAGGAAGAGATACATTGTAATGTGCAGAGTCTCTCTACATACCGCCATGGAAGGAAGAGATACATTGTAATGTGCAGAGTCTCTCTACATACCGCTACAGAAGGAAGAGATATATTGTAATGTGCAGAGTCTCTCTACATACCGCTATAGAAGGAAGAGATATATTGTAATGTGCAGAGTCTCTCTACATACCGCTATAGAAGGAAGAGATACATTGTAATGTGCAGAGTCTCTCTACATACCGCCATGGAAGGAAGAGATACATTGTAATGTGCAGAGTCTCTCTACATACCGCTATAGAAGGAAGAGATATATTGTAATGTGCAGAGTCTCTCTACATACCGCTATAGAAGGAAGAGATACATTGTAATGTGCAGAGTCTCTCTACATACCGCTATGGAAGGAAGAGATACATTGTAATGTGCAGAGTCTCTCTACATACCGCCATGGAAGGAAGAGATACATTGTAATGTGCAGAGTCTCTCTACATACCGCTATAGAAGGAAGAGATACATTGTAATGTGCAGAGAAATGAAAATATCCATCCATACATCCATCCTTATAGATAACATTATGTGATTGGAAAGTGATAACAGAAAGCATGACTCCCACCAAGACCCGTATTCAGGTGGGAAGATGACAGTGGGGGAACAAAGTAAAGTCAGAGAGACACAGAGTCACAATAGAGAGAGTCAAATGACATCTAAAAATTGTCACTACCCTAGGATGTCTTCCACCCAACCATATGCTGGGAGAATGCCACTCGCATGATATTCCTGCCACTAGATGGCGCCAAGGAGCAAATCCTATTGGCTCCATCAAGTGGCGGGAATGCTGTGTGTTAAAGTGAACGTGGCTTCCTCTTATTTACCAAACTCAATGCACATTCACCGTCCTAAGTAACTCAGCCCCTTTCCAGTGGTTTCACAAGAGGGGTGACACACCCGGGTGACACCATCGGAGGGGTGACACCACAATGACTGACAGTCATTTTGGTGTCACCCCCTCTAAAAAGTTGGCCATGTCATGGACCCGAGAGCCTGACAGTTGCAGGAGAGAGGAGGGGACCCGGCGGCATACCTCATCCCGCCGGGTGAACGTCCCCTCCTCTCTCTGCCGGCGTCCATCACCAAGATGGCCGATGGCAGGCGTCAATTAGATGACCGCGCATGCGGCCTCAGGACGCCCCTGCCCCCTTCCTTCTATTTTGTTTTCCTGTATTGAATGCGACTTGTTATGTAAAATTATTCATTTATTTATTTTCTCCGTCAATATGAATTATTTTCATATATCTACTGCAAGTCCACGGATGATGATCTCATGTCCGAATCCCCTCTTGAGGTCTCTGCATAGAGTGAAAAGCGTAACGTTGCGCCATTGTTGCAGAATGCGCCTGCCTGTCGGCGCCGGGTCGCTGTAATCCGTGGACTGGGGATCGTTCCTGACAAGCCGACGTTGAATTTCCATGCGCAACATAAAAGGCATTTCCTCTCCTCCGGCACCAGCAATCAGAAAGTTGGAGCTTCAACATAAACCTTGGAGATTTTTACACGGGCCCCCGGGGGGACGATTAACAATGCAGGGCCGCGCCGCGAATCCATAATAATCCATTACACAATGTGGAGCTTCGCAGGAGCCCCCGAAAGGGCGCGTTACTTTACAGGTTGAAATTCCTTCTAATGGAAGAGGTCATCAATCAGGCGCAGGAGACATGTTGTCAGAATAAAGAAGCCGGCTGCATGCTGGGGGACCGCAGGAGACTGATGCTATGTAAACCTCACCCGCAGCGGCCGGAGGTGGAATCCGTAATGGGGAAATTCGCACAAAATCCTCCTAATGCGCGGTACCGTCCCGTGCGCCAAACGTGATGTGCGCAAATTTCACAGTGCCGCCTCCCTATGGGCTCTCCGCATAATTCGCACATTTTCCTCTTTGCTTCTAGAGGCAAACCACAAACTCTATATTTACAATGATGAGGAACTCTGTACGTATCCTAAAGCTGAAGTTTAATCCGCTTATATTTTGCCATCGACATGCTAATTAAATAAAACCGTTGGATTTCCACAATGTACCTCATTTTATACCCATTGATGTCATTGCTGGGTCTACGTGCTTCTCTAGTCAATGCAGGCAGATCATGGCTGGTGGGAGTGGCCTGCAGGGGAAGAAATTCCAATAGTGTCGGAAATATGAGATTTGCCATTTTATTATTGGCGCCCTAAAAACATCGCCGGATGAGTCAGATTCTTGCCGCCGTCTGGTACATATGCTGCACCCTGTCCAGCAGTAGACATGTGCGATTCGTTTCGTTACGAATCGAAACTCGTACGAATTTTCCTGAAATTCGTAGATTCGTAAACATCCGAAATCCGAATGGCAGTTTCCGAATTACATCCGAAATACGAAATTCCGTTAACGAATTTCGGATCCGAATTTCTTTGAAACGGGAACTAATATCACCCCTGTAAATGAGGTTGAACAACATGACAAGATTTTTTTTTTAATCCGAAATACGGATCCGCTGCTGCTGAGAGTCGCATTACAATACACACAGGCAGGAAATACGAAATTCCGTTACGAACATTCGTTATATTGAAGGTAAAAAGCAAAGTACATTTATATTGGAGTTGATGGTAGTTTTTTTTTATCCGAAATACGAAATTTGGATCCGGAATCCGATAACGGAATTCGTATTTCGGATACAAAAACAACTACCACATTGACTCCAATATCAACAAAGGTATTTTTGCTTTTTAACTTCATCATAACGAATGTTCATACAGTTACGAAAATGTGCCGAAACTAACGAAAATCCGCTTGTCGTACGAATCTGAATTGAGTTTCGGACACGAATTACGAAATACGAAATAACGGATATTCCGAAACGGAACGGAACAAATTTGTTGACGGCGCACAAGTCTATCCAGCAGTTGGAGGAGCGGGGGGTGGGGGGGGTAACCGCGAGTCCAGATGGTGAAATCCAATACATTGTAGTATCGCAGGCAGAGTCCGGGGGGAAGCGTCTTCAGATTTAGGAAGTCCCGGCATCCCGTTTGATCCGAGTCACAGGTGGAATCCCGCCTCCGGCGTCTGCTCTTCATTGAGATCTCAGGTTCCTGTACGAGATATGGCGTTTGCAACGAGCGCGGTGATGTACCATATCTCCCCTGTGGCGCTAAGGGCCCGGACATACCATTTACAGTGCTTTCCGGTCCGATTCTGGCCAGGACGCTCTGCCTCGCATTGCGGCCGACTCACTTTTTTGCCAAGGCAAGAGGGGGGCGTGTCGGGCCATTGAATTGAATGGCGTCGTAGCCACGCCCTCCGGCCGCAATGCGATCGTCCGCACGGGATCGCAAGGCGCATTGTGCCTGCAGTCCGGTGCGATCAAAATGCTGCAAGCACTATTTTGATCGCCCCCCAGGACCGCACTGCAGGCACAATGTGCCTTGCGTTCCCGTGCGGACAATCGCATTGCGGCCGGAGGGCGTGGCTACGACGCCATTCAATTCAATGGCCCGACACGCCGCCTCTTGCCCGGCAAAAAAGTGAGCCGGCCGCAATGCGAGGCAGTGCGTCCTGGCCAGAATCGGTCCGGAGCGGACTGCAACTGGTGTGACTGGGCCCTGATAGTGACACAATATGGAAAAGTATATGATGACCGCGCAGTGACATCACACGGAGAAGGCTCAGGGGAGGTCTACGGGACAGCAACAGAGCAAAGCCATCAACTACCTGCAACAATGATGAAGGGAAACTTAAAACGTTGACCTCCAGGCTCCACACTAGACATGTGCGATTCGTTTCGTTACGAATCGAAATTCGTACGAATTTTCCTGAAATTCGTAGATTCGAAGCATCCGAAATCCGAATTGCAGTTTCCGAATTATGTCCGAAATCCGAAATTCCGTTAACGAATTTCGTATCCGAATTTCTTTGAAACGGGAACTAATATTACCCCTGTAAATGAGGTTGAACAACATGACAAGATTTTTTTTTTAATCCGAAATACGGATCCGCTGCTGCTGAGAGTCGCATTACAATACACAGGCAGGAAATACGAAATTCCATTGACGTATTTTCGTTCCGTTACGAACATTCGTTATATTGAAGGTAAAAAGCAAAGTACATTTATATTGGAGTTGATGGTAGGTTTTTTTATCCGAAATCCGAAATTCTGATCCGGAATCCGTTAACGGAATTCGTATTTCGGATAAAAAAACAACTACCACATCGACTCCAATACTAACAAAGGTATTTTTGCTTTTTAACTTCATCATCACGAATGTTCGTAAAGTTCCGAAAATGTGCCGAAACTAACGAAAATCCGTATTTCGTACGAATCCGAATTGAGTTTCGGATTACGAAATACGAAATACGAAATAATGGATATTACGAAACGGAACGGAACAAATTTTTTGACGGCGCACAAGTCTACTCCACACACCGCTTTAACCTGTTCAGCTTGGTAGGCATTGAGGTAAACCATTGCTGGTGCGGGTTTTGTGTTTAATATGATCACATGATCAGCTCTAGTGTTGTAAGAAGAAATTCCTGTGGGCATGAGGCCCGTGCAACTATCTCACCTCCAGCGCAGTAAACCTAAAAGACATTGCTGGGGATTCCACATTACACGCAACAGGCTGCTTGTAATGTCGAAGATGCAAAAGAAGGACATGCAACAAATTTCAGGGTCTCACCAGTCTCCCTTCATCAGGGGCTAAACAGCGCAACCTATAGATGAAGAATTGTTTGGATGAGACGAAGCGGGCCCCTCCTATTCGCCTGCACCCAGGACAAACATTTTTTTGGGGGTTGGGTTTTCCTCCTGAATTATTTTCTAAGCGCACTTCAAATCTTCTCCATAAATCATCAGAAAATTAAAAAAAAAAACCAAAAACGAGAATCACGAGGAAGAGGCAGAAGCATTCGATTTTGAAGCTAATTGAGCGCTGATGCCGCAGAAGGCGCTGGATGGAAGGGAGCCGCGATTACACTCTGCTTTATGGCAACGTGTTTAAGCTCGTCGTTGCCGTGGCAACACTCCTCTCCGATCACTTAAATTAATTGGATTTGGTAACCGATGATTTACAGTTCAGCGAGAAATCCTGATGTGACATCCAATGAAATTAGACAGTTTTGTAGCGCGGCGGGGGCGAGCGCGGAGGGTTAATCTGCCTACGAGGTTGGATGACCCCCCTCGGAAGCGATGAAACAATTTTTTTCACATTAATGCCGATATCTGAGGCTTGTTACGGCAGGTTGATTCAGAAGGATTCGAGTCCAGCGGGAGGATTCAGAGTCAACACAACATGGCGGCTTCTGGGGGCTGATGAGTGTGAAGAAGATTTGAGCCCCCCGGATGAGGAGGTTCCTCGCTGTGCATTAAACTGGCTGTTCCTGCTTCATGGTCCGGGCCTATCCCTGATCCTAAGAGTTTACCTGAGAATAAACTGTAATCATATAGACCTCCGGAAGATGCAGGTCAGAAGCCGTGACTCCAAAATGACCTGACGGGGGCTCAGGTGCCCCATAGGTACAGCCCCCCTACCTTGTTCAGGCACTTCCTGTTATAGGGTGGCAATGCTCTACCCTTGTTCAGGCACTTCCTGTTATCGGGTGACAATGCTCTACCCTTGTTCAGGCACTTCCTGTTATCGGGGGACAATGCTCTACCCTTGTTCCGGCCCTTCAAATGCTCTACCCTTGTTCAGGCACTTCCTGTTATCGGGTGACAATGCTCTACCCTTGTTCAGGCGCTTCTTGTTCTGGGGTAGACATGTGCAGCCGCAAAAAAATTTGTTTAGTTTAGTTTTTTCATTATTTCATTTTTCGGGACTCAGGTCGGAAAGTCAATTCGTTTTGGGATTGGGATTCAGACGAAATCTGAATTGTTGTTAATTTCGTTCATGGTATCATATACGAACAAATTTTCATTGCAGCAAAGTGAAAAAAAAGAAATTAGGCAAAAGAAAAAAAAAAACACACAAACACAGTTTTTTACTACTAATAATAATAAATAAAAAGGTCAAACGCTGCAATCTAGCGTAAATCAGGATGAACAACACCCATTGACTTGCCAAAATAAAAAAAAAAGTCCTGCCGCCCGCTGACTCGAGTGCTGCCGACAAACTCCGGCCGCCCGTATGTAAAAAGAAATGGGCGGAGCTAGAGCCATGATGTCACAGGACTCGCACCGCCCATTTGTTTTCATGCCATTTCAGGTCAGTGCACCGCCTCTGAGGTAGCGAACAGAATAGCCAAGCCGAATGCTGGTAGGCATCATTGCGCTATTCACTCTCTGCTGTTCAGCCCCTATGAGAATATATGGGAATAGGGGTGAACAGCAGGGAATGAACTGCTGGGCGTTCGGCTCAACCGATCCAGATGTTGCATTAGCTGAGGCGAACGGGTTCTTTCCTTTGGTTCGGCCAAACGTGCTGCGGCTGTTCGGCTGAACTGAAGGCAGGTGAAGTGAGCCGAATGCAGCCGATGTATGGCTCAAAATAGTGTGTACAGGGCTGCTGCGAATAGTCGGAACAGACTTTGGCTCACTTCACTTCGGCTCGGTTATTCACTCGGCTGCCCTCAGCAAACTTAGGGAGTTATTCACCAAGTTGTCGAAGTCAGCCGAGTGAATAACCGAGCCGAAGCGATCCAAACCCCGTTTGGCCATTCACTTCAGCCGTGTGCGGCTGATTTCAGCCGTATACATCGGCTGGCTTCGGCTCCCTTCAGTTCAGCCGAACATGCTCATCATGTTTGGCTGAGCCAAAGTGAAGAACACATTCGACTCAGCCGATCCAACATCTGGATTGGCTGAGCCTAACATCCGGCAGTTCACTGGTTGCTGTTCGCCCCTGTTCTCATATATTCTCATAGGGGCCAAAACAGCAGTGAGTGAATAGCCGAATGCATAAGAGCGGTATTTGGCTCGGTTATTCTGCTCGCTACCTCCGAGGTAGTGATCAGAATAAAAAAAAATATGAACAAAAGAAAAAAAAAAACGGTGCGGGGTCCCCTCCCCGATCCGGTAGGAGAGTTAGGAGGTTAAAAATACATTTTTAACCAAGCTAAAAATAAAAAAAGTGCGTGGGGTTACCTCCAAAAGTCATACCAGGCCCTTTAGGTCTGTTAGGAATTTTAACGGAAACCCCACCCCCAAAAAGGGGGAAAAAAACTTCCACCCTAAACTTCCAAACCAGACCCTTAATCTGAGCACTGGCCTGGCAGTGCAGGAACGGGGTTGGGGGGGACAGGCGAGCGCCCCCTCTCCTTGCACAATACCATGATACCATGCCACATGCCCTCGGCATTGGGAGGGGTGCTTTTCCAGTGGTCCCCCTGCAAAAGCACTTTGTCCCTATACCAATGGGGACAAGGGCCTCTTCCCCACAACAACCCTGACCTGGTGGCCTAGTATGAATTGGGAGAGGGGGGGCCCCACGCTGTTTTTTGTTTACTATTGCAGGGAGAACGGTCTCCTTCGGCCCGTACAGCAGACCTTCAGTTTGACTGAACCAAAGGGCTCTGATAGCGGAAGTGAGCCGAAGGATTAGCCTATGGGCATGGTTCTCACCTGCGCGTTTTACCACGTGTACGATCGCTCGGTAAAACGCCATACGCCCAATGAAGTACATGAGCTTCTTTGGGGCGTATTAACGCCCGTATTCCGCTGTATCAGCCGGATACCCCCTCGGAAACCCGCGTTTGACGCGCCTTTCTTTTACCGCAAATCGGGGTAAAACCGTGCGGCAAACGCAAGTTTCCGATATGGCTGGGTTCACACCTAGGCGTATTGAATATGCGCCTACTTGGGGCTGCGAGGGCTACTTGGCTGTATGCCAATGGAAACGCGAGACCAAAACGCCCCAAAGAAGTACATGTACTTCTTTGGGCGTAGGCCGTTTTGTAGCGAGTTCAGACGGGCTGAAATACGGAAAGGTGTGAACCATACCCATAGGAAACAATGGGATTTTCAAGTTTGTACGTTTTGTTCAGGCATAGAGCGTTCATAGAGCGTTGAACGCGCGACAAAACGTAAAGGTGTGAACAGGGCCTAAGGTGTGAACCCAGTGTAAGTCCGCTACATCCTCTAGCTCCTTGGTTCTCAACTGGTGGGTCGTGACCCAAAAGTGGGTCGCAACCCCATGTTCAGTGGGTCGCCGCATGCCTTCCACTTTTCTAGGTGGGAGGCTCCTCAGCCTCCCCCAAGCCCCCCTGTAGTGCAGAAAATCTTTTAAAGAGTTTGAGTCCCTTCTTTAAAAATAAAGATTTTTATGATGATGGTCACTGGCCGCCTCCTAACATACACACGTGGAGAGGAACCTTCTATAGAGACTATAGGTTCCCCCGGCCTTAGCTGCGCATATATTGGATCCGCTCCCATTGGAAGGTCAAACAATCAGAATAAATAGGCGATTTAGCCCGAGGATCTCATTACACGCTGGGAATGTAGTGTTTGTTATGAATAAAAGATCGGATTATTAATTTACATATAATCACTAGATTACATCTTCTGTCCGCGTCCCGCGCTGAATGGCGATGTGGTTAAGTAATGCATTTTACGTCTACTTAACACTTGCTCTATAATGCTGATTGTCATTTAGTCTCACAGTTTGGGACGTCGGGGAAAAAACGATAATTGCCCAACTGCCGTGATCTGAGGGAGAGAGGACGCGCCGTGTGAAATGTTACATTCATCTAATTGAAGAACAAGCCGGAGGAAGGAGTTCTGTATCATTCAGCGGAATTATTGTGTTCGGCGGCACATTATATCTACGTCGAGGAGGATCAAATAATCGAAGAGAAGATCTGTAGACCAGGTGTATGGGGACCGTGCATGCAGATGAGACACAATTCCTGATATACAAATACTTTCTCAAAGAGTTCAGCTCCCCCCACCAGTACACCCCCCTAGACCAGAGGCATCCCTACATTTCTGCTATGGGCCTACTGATTCAGGAATAGTTGTTTCATTACATAAGATGACAAAGTAATACATATATAACAATGACGATTTGATAAAGCAGGGGGCATGAAGATGCAGAAGCATGGAGTCTTGCAAAAATTACAAAAAAGCAATTTTAGTCTAATATTTGTCCTGTTTAAAATGACTCAAATCTGTAAAATTAGGATTCTGGTACAAAGCGTTACAATTGTAAATAAAGGTTTGTTTTTTTTCAATGTTGCCCCTTTTTAATGCAACAATTAACAATTAATGAGCAAAAGAAATAACTATGAAAAACAGTTTAAATATTAATGTTTAGGAAAAAAAAGCAAGAAAATAATAGTTTAGGTAAAGAAGAGTTCATTAGTAAACTAAGATTTAATGAAGGGTTAAATAAGAACAGATTCTATTAAATCATTTTAGGTTTGTTTTTACATTTTTTTATTATTAGGTTTACGTTGCTTCAGCTGGCATCATATGCAGATGGAAACTCATCCCTTTGATCTGCAGATAAATGAAACAAAATTGATACAAAAGAAACAATGTTACTTTGTATCTCTCTATCTCCCTCTGATCAATATTTATAACCGATGTTACTTTGTATCTCTCTATCTCCCCTCTGAGCAATGTTTATAAACAATGTTACTTTGTATCTCTCTATCTCCCCTCTGATCAATGTTTATAAACAATGTTACTTTGTATCTCTCTCTCTCCCTCTGATCAATGTTTATAAACAATGTTACTTTGTATCTCTCTATCTCCTTCTGATCAATGTTTATAAACAATGTTACTTTGTATCTCTCTATCTCCCTCTCTGATCAATGTTTATATACAATGTTACTTTGTATCTCTCTATCTCCCTCTGATCAATGTTTATAAACAATGTTACTTTGTATCTCTCTATCTCCCTCTGATCAATGTTTATACCACTGTGTCAGACGGTCCGTTTTATGACCGCAGCAGCTATTACAGCTCCTGTATTTCCACAGCAACTCCCAGCTGTGTTAATGTCATTTTAGAAGTAATTTTATATATTTTAAAATGCAACTTTCATTAAAAAATCCCTTCTGATCCTTCCATGAAATTCCTTGTTTATATACTTCCTGTTATAGGGTGACAACTCCCTGTCTTCGTCTCTTTTGTTGTGCTTATGTGTTGCCACCCTGTCCAATTACTAGTTCTCCCAGCTGAGGTCTTTACATGTTTCAAGCTGCTGATAACTGGCAGTGTGATTACAGATGAATGTCAGCTCTGGGATTACCCTGCAATGGAGCAGATTTGAACTTCGCTCAATGTGTGGCCATTTGTGGCGACGTTCAGCCCGAAAGCAGATAGTTTTTAAGTGTATTATTTTTCTGCATGAGTTTACTAAACTAAGAGGAGATTAAGAGGTAAAATGAGTCTGAACGATCCAGACACAAATAAATAAATAGACGATTAACAAAGCTGCCATTAATTTTGCACATAAAAACAGTTTAAATAAAGATGGACGCCGTATAGTTAGAAACGTGTTGACAAGCACGCCGGTAACAAACCGCGCCGAGTATTCGCATTTCTCCTCTGACGGACACCCATGGGGGCGGCAGACATTTGCTTTTCACCAACACTTGGCAAATATTTGGTTTTCTTTTTTTTTTTTTTTAAACGTGTTTATTATATTGAAGTATAATAATAGCCGGAGTTTCCCGGATCTGAGGAGAGCACCGCAAGTTTACATAACCACATAAACCGCTCGGAGAAAGAATAACACAAAAAACGGCTTATAAACTTTGTATCAGCTTGAGTAAACATTCCGCCGTTCCTTTGTCAGAGCGCGCTCGCCCGCCTCCAAATTACTGCCATTCTTTGTGGTTGCTTTTACTTTTTTTGCCTTTTATTACATTATGTTTTAGACTCTTGTTAAAGTGAACCTATCATTAAAAACAAGTGTGGTAACGATATAGAGAGCCCTTTCACACACCAAAAAAACCTTTGTACAATATGTTCCTAGGTGCAGTTGATGCATTTGGGTGCATTGTAGTAAGTTTTAAGGCACATTGTGCAAAGCGCTAAAGGGCCATAAAAAAGGGTATCAGCACATACTGTATGTTTACCGTGTTTCCCCCGAAAATAACACACTGTCTTATATTTTTTTTTGATCAAAAAAACACAGTAGGTCTTATTTTCGGGGTAGGTCTTATTTGTTTTTTTAACGTACAACAATCCAAAGTTAACGTGAATCCAAATTAAATCGTCCAAAAGTTAAGAACAGTGTGATCAGGGCAATCAGGGGGCGCCGTACCTTTACAAGAGCAATTTGGTAACCAATCGCAGGCCAGAATGAGCGAAACACGCTTTCACTATGGATTCCTCACAGGCGGAGTGCATTTGGTATCACTCCGCCTGTGACAGGAGCCGGCGCTATAGAGGAGGCATCGGCTTATGCGGATCTGTTCCCTCCGCTGCCGCCTCGCTTCCTCTAGCGCTGGCTTTATTGGCACCGCTGATTCTCTCCCACGGCTCTTCAAGTTCCTCCTTATGCCACCACCGGCCCTGGGAATGGTCACAACTAGGTCTTATATTCGGGGTAGGTCTTATATTTTAGCAATTCACAAAAATAGTACTAGGTATATATTAGGGGTAGGTCTTATTTTCGGGGAAACAGGGTAGTACCTGGGCTGTCCCCACCCTATATTCTGCCTGAGGCCGTAGAGCAGAGGGGTAAGTTTTACGCTAGTTGCTGCTGATAGAACTTCTCTGGGGGGGGGGCTTTGCTGATAGTAGTCATCCTGGGGGGGGCAGACAGGGTAGTGGTGGGACAGGTAGCTGCGTTAGAGCCCTGCTGTCAGCAGCTCTCTTTCCAGTTCTGCCCAGTACACTGACATTGACATCACTGGTTGGAAGGAGCTCAGTGAGGCACCATTTACAGCATCCGGCTCAGCTCTCTGGCAACTGAGGACGTCAGTGCCCTGAGCAGAGGGGCGGCCACAGCGTCCCAGGTTGCTAAGAGCTCCTGTCGCCCCTCCCTCCTTGCCCTACTCCCCAATGAGATGCCGACTGAGTAGACTGCCTTTTGCTTCTTAAAAATGATAAAGATGCAATGGGTATACCTAAGCGGCCAATGCCGGAGTGCATGCATTGCATTGTGGGAGCATGCCACGGCCTCAAGTCAGTCACAGCCTCAGAGTCAAGGTTCACAGTTTATATGGTTGCTTGTATGTGCATATTTATTTACATACTAAGCTAAAAAAAGGGGGTTTTAGGCCTCATTCAAAGGGGCGGCCAAGGGCCAGTAATAACTGGTGGTTGATCCACGTTTTTATCCCTCCCCAGCTGCCCGTTGACAAATTAGCATTGCAGCCGGACAGTACTGTCCACATTGCCATGGTCATGATGCTTTGCTTCATTGCATTTCAGAGGGGCTGCAAAGTCTGGCGTTGGTGTGAATCAGGCCTAATACATCAAAGGGGACCTGTCATTAAATCTGCGCTTTCCACGAATCACCATGTAACATTGTCAACATTGATACAACACAACAAAAAAATAAATCCCCCCCTACTTTTCAGCAAGTAGACGATGACCCTGGATCATACCTAAAGAGAGATGACACCATCCTTCTGGTGGGAAGTCTGTGTCTGGGGGAGTACAGACATACAGACAACGTCATTACAGGATATA
Organism: Nanorana parkeri; assembly: GCF_000935625.1. Taxonomy (NCBI): domain Eukaryota; kingdom Metazoa; phylum Chordata; class Amphibia; order Anura; family Dicroglossidae; genus Nanorana; species Nanorana parkeri. The sequence goes on from NW_017307034.1 coordinate 22,904, forward strand.
TAAGGTTATGGTCTTTGTGTATATGGAGAGATTTTAGGGGGTCAATACATTCTAGTCCTATGTGAATGAACTGACTTGACTTGGTATATATCCACTATGAGCAACAAATGTAACAATTTCTTCTTTGTTTCTTCTCCTGATTTAATTTAAAGTCCAACCTGGGTTCTGGGTCCTCCCCTTCTCTCGCAGCCTGCCCGCCCCCGAGCACACCTGGCAACTTTATTCCAGGGGCCTTTGGTTCAATCTGGTGATGTCACAAATCCTCTTCTTGCTCCAGCAGTGAGCAGACCCTAAATGCTGCAGCAATCTTTCCTCGATCCGAGCCTTGCCGCCCTGGACCCACAGGGACTGGGTTAAATGGCACCGGGTATCATTTAACCTGACCAGTGCTGGATCACTGATCATGCGAGTCTACGGGAAGCAGCACCAGAGAGGAGGCGAGTAAAGCAGCCACATCAGCTTTCTATAGTTTAACTCGCTGAGAGGATCAATTGACATATTTTTGGGGCTTAAAGCCTTTAGACTGATAGGATTCTCCAGTCTTCCACCCCGTTCACACTGAGCGGTTTATCGCGCGATTTCTGCTGCGAAATTGCGCATATTTCCGTGCAATATCGCTCTGCGTAGCTTGTCCAATGCATTTCAATGGAGCTGTTCACATCTCACAGCTCAATGTCGCCCGTAGTTCGTCGCTGTAGCTTGTCGCTCGCACCTGACCATTTTTTGCGCGGATGTCGCGCGTATAGACTCTATGGCGTTGCGCAAAATCGCGCATTACCGGCGATATTGCGTGACTTCCATTGCGCGATATATCTCTACAGAAGGGTCACTTTTGCACTGCAAAATGGAAGGAAAGAACGATGCCACATCAAGATCGCTGTTGATTGGTTACAGCCCATAGTAGCAGCTACCAAGCCCCGTCCAAAAAAACGCGCTATGTAGCGCGACAAAATGCGCACTGTCGCGCAATACCCATGTCGCTCAGTGTGAATGGGGCCTCATATTGGGGAAAAAAACCCTCATACGAGAAGCGCGATGTCCAGCTCCCCCGAACAGGCGCTTTGCAAGCTACGAACCTGCCGCGGAATAACACATTGCGTAATGTTTTATCCCCTCTGAATAACCCCCAACCTGCGCATCGCCATTTACCGCTCTCGGCTCCGGTTTCCGCGAAAAGCCCGTAAGGTCATTTGACTTATATAAACAATTGCCAACGGCTCCAAATTGCACCGACTATTGTAGTTGGCAGCCAACGCACATAACAAGATTTCTGTGTTTTTAATTCGTGGAACCGCGGCCAGTTTTGTTTGCCAAATATCAGGCCAACCAAGCGTGAAGCGTCAGAAAGTGTGATTTTGTGGGCCGTAAATGTACGAGCTATTTGGAGCTTACATTAATCAGAAACTTTATACGGGAATATAAACCGTTAAGCCGGAGAAGAGAGGAGCCGGAGAAGAGAGGAGCCGGAGAAGAGAGGAGCCGGAGAAGAGAGGGGCCGGAGAAGAGAAGGAAAGTCAGACAGACCTTCCACTTCTCTCAGAGCGGACCTGTCAGGGAAGGTGGCTGGAAGTCTCCATTGTCTGACTCTTGTAGGGGTGGCGCACACGGGATCGCATAGGATGACCTACCTGCCCATGTACTGACTCCAGACAATGGCCGCCTACGACACCAGCAAAGGTCCAGATAGTTTCCAAATGAAGGAGATCTTTCACAGTGATTCTGGCAGGACCGCAGGCTCTTGCCACGTGATTTTGTGCTTTGAAACACCCAGTAATTCTGTCTTAAATCTGCAACCTTTGTTACTATAACCCCTGGTGATCCTGCCATGGAGATCCTTGTTCAGGTTCTGGTTATAGGGTGACAACACTCTGCCCATTCTCCCAATTGTACCCCTGCATTGTCACTCTGTCACACTTTTATTACTATAACCCCTGGTGATCCTGCCATGGAGATCCTTGTTCAGGTTCTGGTTATAGGGTGACAACACTCTGTCCCTGTGTCCCAATTGTACCCCTGCATTGTCACTCTGTCACACTTTTATTACTATAACCCCTGGTGATCCTGCTATGGAGATCCCTGTTCAGGTTCTGGTTACAGGGTGACAACACTCTGTCCCTGTGTCCCAATTGTACCCCTGCATTGTCACCCTGTCACACTTTTATTACTATAACCCCTGGTGATCCTGCCATGGAGATCCTTGTTCAGGTTCTGGTTATAGGGTGACAACACTCTGTCCCTGTGTCCCAATTGTGCTCCTGCATTGTCACCCTGTCACATGGTTTTCTGCGCATATAAACACACATTACACAGAAATGGTCCACTGTTGTCACCATCAGGAAACCCATCATAAGAAACTCCATGCAGCCATCACTGGGGTGCATGTAGACAGTAAGGGCCTGTTCACATGAGATCAGGTCCTGATCAGCAGACGTGGAGCTGCTGATGCAGTGCGTTTTTGGCCGCGTTTTTGATGCGTTCCAGCAAAAAAAAAAAAATATGTTTTTCTTTTTTGCTGGAATTGGGCTATTAGTATGTTAGCTGCAGCGCAGTGCGTTTTTGACGCGTTTGCGTATCCGGACCGTTTGCGGACCTGACAAAATGTGACATGCAGTATTTTTTCTGTCGTAAGCTGAACGGACTGCGCACGTGAGAACTGGAGCCCATGAAACACATAGGGAGACATTGGGATGCATTTTGAGTGCAGCAGCGTACGGAGCCGGTCAGCACACAAAACGGACGTCGTGTGAACAGGCCCTTAGTGGCTGCACAGAGTCTGCAAGAGATCAGCAGCACTGAGATCAAACAAAGGACAAAAATAGGTGAAAACAAGGATTTTATATAAAGAAAATACAATGGTTTATGATACACGGAGCAGCAAACTAAACATCATCCATCCAGGACCAGCAAGGGGTGAGGATATCTGACCTGCACATTAATAGGTTTGAAAATGTCCAGCTAATTGCCGGTGAGTCATCTTATAAGGAGGAAGTAGAGGGAGGGTTTCTTCGTGAGAACACATTGTGAGTTTTATTTACAGTAATGTTTTACATTTTCCATGTGCTTGCTCATTTTTTCTGTTGTTATTTTATTGACTGTAGAGATTTGTAGGTTAATTATTCAGATCAGGAAAATGTGAGTCAGAAGTTCTGGATCTACCTACTTGTTGACTTATTAGATAGTCAGATGGCTAACAGTTTTAGATGGAGAGGTCAGCCATTGCACCCTCTGTGTTTTTCTCATGGCAGGTTTCCTTTCAAGCTGAAGTTATTATTATTAAAAGGAATAAATGAAGAGCCCCAAGGCATATTTCTTCTACATTCATGTTCAATCCAGAGATGCCCCCTGCCGAACCTCTTCTTCGCCACTAGATGGTGCTAGTCCTTCGTGTTCAATGATGGCCAATCGAATTCCTGCCAGCATCAAGACTCCGCCCCCTAGTGGTGCATCCTCGCACCCACAGGAGTATGAAAGCTCATTACGTGGTTCTGATATCGGCAGCATTCAAGTCCAGAGGGAAGGAGACAACCTGCGGTATCATGCCACCAGGTTGAAGACCAACCGAAAAAGGGTATTTGGGACAAATAAAACAATAGTAACTGGATAGACAATAGATTCCTGGAAGGAGCGGCGTGTCTGTGTGCAGTGCATTGTGCTTGGATGAGAGACAGAACCCTGTGCAGATATACATTAGAACACGTCTATAAACATGCTGGCGGCTCAGCGCCCTATACGGTGCGGAAGAATTTCCATCCATGAAAGACGCAGAGCATGGGAGCAAATGCTGAACGACAACATACCTATGCTCATTTCCATGCAATGAAAAGACAAATGGTGTACTCCGGAGCCTGACACTATCACAAGCCTTGTGACTGTCTGACGACATGGCTCATGGAAAGCTCCCATTGGATTATGGGAGATGGACTACTTCTTCTTTTACTACTTTCTGGTGTTCTTTCTGTGTGTGTGTGTGTGTGTGTGTGTGTGAACACCAGCTTGAGTTGTTGAGCTCTGTGAACAACAAGCTGTATCGTCAGGCGAAACAAAACGCATAAGGAAAGGAGACTAGAGCTCCACCTACTGGGCAGATAGATGATTACATAATATTTCATATTTACTGGAGAAATAATAAAACATTTTTTTAATTTAAATGTTTTTGGGCCAAACCATAAGAACATATGTAGAAAGACCATTCCACATTCATTTTAAATAAATCCTTTCCCCCTTATAACATAGCTAACTAACCCCAAACGCAGCTGCAATTATCTCCACAAATGTTCAGGATGCTCTTCACTTTTGCTGACTCCTGCCCCGCCTCTTTCTACCTCTGGCAGCTCCTTACTGGCAACTGAGGCTGCCTGCCACATTGGAGAGCCAATGAGAGCTTGAGGTAGGCAGGAGTGGGGTGGGTCAACCATCGACGTTGTCAGCAAAAGTCAAGATTTGCATATCACAGTACCCTCGTATTTTGGTGCTCCTGAGGCACTAAGGTAATGAAAGGTATGCGCACTTTAACATTACGGGGAGGAGACAATTACTTCAACGGTGACAGAATTCAATCTTATGCTGATGCAAATAGCAATTAAAGGAGAACTATGGGGGTTACGGCTTTTCCCCATAGTTCTCCTTAGGGTAACGGGAGGACACAAACTAGTGTCCTCCCCTCCCCCTAGGCTCAGTATACCGCGAGCTGCTGCTCGCATTATACTTGGACGCCGCAGCTGAAGCGGATCCCGACAATGTCTGGATCCGCCCAGCTGCGTGACTGACAGCTGGCTCTGCCCATCTAGAGGCAGAGCCAGCTGTACCCGCCCCCTCCCC
>NW_017307034.1:27732-30656 GCF_000935625.1 Nanorana parkeri
ACTAAGGAGGGGACGAAAAGCCCCCCCCCCCCCCCTCCTCATAGTTCTCCTTTAATGTCATAGAGATATTGTAACGTGATTTAATGAAATTCACTTTTCTGTATAATAAAAATGTAGTTTTGTTATTTGGTTGTTTTAAATAAAGTTAGTATTGGGGTTCTTTGTGACACCAGTCTGTTAGCAGTACATGTGTAATTGATTGGCCATTGGTTATGATATTGACTGACTATAAGCTGCATTGACACCCATCCTGGAATCCTCCCGGGAGAGCTCCTTCTACAATACAATGACCTGAATATTCAGATCTGAGCTCACCTGCGGGGGAAATGGAAGCTCTTTTTTGGGCGATGGCGATTACCAAGAGGAAGAACCCAGTTATGTCACGCTGTGACACAGGGACCATCTCCGTCGTGGAATCTCTCGCTCGCTTTGCAGAGCCACGGGGAGTAACACGAGCCGAGAAGATGTCAGGTTTAATTAGCCATATTGAAGATTAAAGGGCCCACGTTCCTCCAGACTCCGCTCTGCGTTATCCGACCCTGTAACCTACTTTTCAAAAAAATGCACCTGGCTGGTTTAATGAATCCCTTTCTCCACGTCCAGGATCGGAAACCGCGTGCATCTCTTATCGTGTATCTTATATGGCCGCCATTACAGAGAACAAGAACTTTTATTTCATAAGCGATTGAACTCTTGTATAATGAGACCATAAAGTATAATGAATAAGGTCGGAGTCGTGACTTCTAACTGGTCTACGGTGCTGATGAAATAAAATAAACTCTGGAATTAAATCTTAAAAATACATTTAAGTCCCTGAACTCTGAACAACAATGTATCTTATTTGTGTATCACTCGGCCGTAGATCCTCCAATCATCTCTGACACTGTCCTTCCTTCTGGAGGGGGGCTACGTCTGTTCCCCATGGCCCCTGTGTGTGTTGTAGAGTAGTCACCGCTCCAAGCTCCGCCCCCCCAGGATGGACTACAATCTCAGGTTTAGTTTACTCATTTGTAGTGAGATTGTAGTCCAGCCCGGGGGCGGAGCTTGGAGCGGTGACTACTTTACAACACACACAGGGACCATGGGGAACAGACGTAGCCCCCCTCCAGAAGGAAGGACAGTGTCAGAGATGATTGGAGGATCTACAGCCGAGTGATACACAAATAAGATACATTGTTGTTCAGAGTTCAGGTTCTTGAATGTATTCTTAAGATTTAACTCCGGAGTTATTTGTCACTTCAAGAAGAATAAATACATTAAAACCCAAGATAAGGAGAACTGTTACATTTGAGTTCCTTGCACATCATTGTCACCTCAGAGAAGTGAATGACGGGATTGATGTAAATGGCTCCTTGTACTCTGTAAGGCTTTGTGTAACATGTCAGCGCTATATAAATACAGGAAATAAATAAAGCTGCCGTGTACCGAATGAGCTGCCGGCGCGCACAGGCGTAAATCGGGGAATATTTATAAAGTGGAACGCTGTACTGCGCGGGACGCAACACCTTCACGCCTTACACGCCGCCACTTCTGCCGGAGTTCCAACGTCTCTGCACGCTGTTTCAAGTTGTGTTTCTTACATAAAATGACCGATTTGCCGTATGGTGTTATTTCTAATCAGTGGAAAGTGTCTAAAATAAGCACCCCGAGTATCTAAAACACACATTTGCAGAATTCATTACAATTGACACTAACCCTAAGCAGAAAAAAAGACAGACCAGGAGAAAATGAACAGAGGGGGTATATGGCTCAGGGAAGAATAGTCCTCAAGACATTGGGGTTCATTTATAAAAGTTTCACCTTATTCTCATGACTTTAGCGCCCCTAAATGGTGCTGATGAGTATAGGAAATTCCAATACTTGTCAGCGATATTGTTAGGGTGACACCCCCTGGCAGGTGACACGGGCTTCCATGAGAGGCGGAGTCTAACTACCAGCCGGTGTTCACCAGACTCCGGTGGTAGGGAGGAGCCACAGGGGTATAGGGCCTGTAGGGGCAGCTGCAGAGTTCTATCCAGAAGGTTGATATAGGATGAAGGTTGTATAACCCATCCTCCCTTGTTAAACGTTGCCAGCGGATAGCTGATCTGCTTGATTTTTGTCACCGCAGATTGGTGGATTAGGAAAAGTTGAGATGGTTACAAGGTGGGGGAACAGATCAATGATAGATAGATAGATAGATAGATAGATAATAGATAGATAGATAATAGATAGATAGATAGATAGATAGATAGATAGATAGATAGATAGATAGATATTCCCTTTTCAAAGTCATCAGCAGTGAAGCCTGATCACGGTCTTTATCTCCGTCTACTCCATCATTTTTTTCACCACCGGTTAAATCTCCATTCCACTTACAGAGGCGGATCACCTGCCATCATTACCTCCATCCCGGTCGGCATTTCCACTTCTGCTAATGTTCTCTTTAGTAACTGTTTTAAAAGTTCCATTTAAATGCAAATGATCTCCCATCCAAGATACGAGCTGATAAAGAAAGAGAAATATGACAATATTATTTTCCCGTCCCTCTTCGGGAAGATCATCTGAGGGTCGGACTTCTATCCGCCACTCAGTAACCTTCCCTCTGCCAATTCCGGGTCTTTGTGCTACATGAAATCCTTAATAAAGGTGCCACAATTCGGAAACACGAGCGGCGTTATTTATTTTTGATGAGACAATTGCAAATATAATCTCCTGGAAGTCAGAAAGGTGAATTCCTATTAGATAACAAGACAAAGAAACAGAAGACTTCTAATGTACACGGGAAGCCTCCGACCCTCCCGGATTGTGTACTGGATCCATGGAAAACATATAGATATATCCTCGTCTCTGCTTCCTACTCTCCTCTCCTTCTCTCTCTTTCTCCATATATATACTATATATATAATATATATATATATATATATATATATATATATATATAT
>NW_017307034.1:31916-33067 GCF_000935625.1 Nanorana parkeri
TCCTCTCTCTCCTCCTCTCTCTCCTCCTCTCTCTCTCCCTCTCTCTCCCTCTCTCTCTCTCTCTCCCTCTCTCCATATGGACTCAGGCTTTTGCCGCTTTGCAGTGGTCATGCTTTACTTCTCACAGTGCAAATACGGAAGTCAGTGGCCCCCATGAGAACAATACATCCCCTGTGTGGCTTTATATTGATCCTGACCAAATCTCCAACTCCATTGGCAGAAATGCAGCCCCAGGCTTGCAAGGAACCTCCACCATGCTTCACTGTTGCTGCAGACACTCATTATTGTACCGTTCTTCAGCCCTTCACTGTACAAACCGCCACCTGCAACAGACAAATATTTCACATTGTGACTCATTGGTCCGGAGCATCTGCTGCCATTTTCTGCAACCCAGTTCCTATGTTTTCATGCATAGTTGAGTCGCTTAGCCTTGTTTCCACGTCGGAGGTATGGCTTTTTGACTGCAAGGAGTCAGAAAAATGGCAGCATGGTGGAGGTTCCCTGCAAGTCTGGAGCTGCATTTATGCCAATGGAGTTAAAGATTTGGTCAGGATCAACGGTGTACTCAATGCTGAGAAATACAAGTAGTCATGTCATACCATCAGGGAGGCGTGTGATTGGCCCCAGCAGCAGGATAATGACCCCAAATGTACAGCCAATGTCATTAAAAAGAACAAGGAGTCCTGGAAGTGATGGTTTGCCCCCCACATAGCCCGGATCTCACCATCATGGAGTCTGTCTGGTATGACATGAAGAGACAGAAGGATTTGAGGCAACCGATCCAAAGATCTGTGCTTAGTTCTCCAGGATGTACCGAGAACAACCTACCTGCTGAGTTACCTTCAAAAACTGTGTGCAAGTGTACCTAGAAGAAGGCAAAGGGATGTTCACACCAATTATTGATTGGATTTGGATTTCTATTCTGTGCATTTACTTTCCATATTGTTCATTGATAAAAAAAACCTTTGAACACTTTTATTTCTGAAACATTATCACTTTACAGCATTGCAGCACACCTGCCGAAAACTTTCGCACAGTACTGTACATCTCTGGCAAGATAGTCCCCTCCCTTCCCTCTTTCTGCTCCTGCCCAGGGGCGTCCCGAGGTTGGGTGACACCCGGAGCGGTAACCGAGTGTCACCCCGCCGAGA
>NW_017307034.1:33096-36683 GCF_000935625.1 Nanorana parkeri
CCCCCCCCCCCCCCCCCCTGTGCCCCTCCTGCCACTTTAAAAAAAAAAAAACCTGTTGAAAATGTGTTTTTACTTATCTAACACCAGCACCAGTACCAGGAGACTCGACAAGCTGACCCAGAGCTGCAGTAGACGACTCGCATGATTCCAACATTATCAGGCACTGCAGGCTCCAAAGGACCCTGCTGCTGGAGACCCAATAGCAAAAGAGCAATGATGTGGACACCCCAAGAAGGACCTTTCTCCTCCGCAGGCAAGAAAATTGAGCTTCAGGTGACCACACATTAAGGTGACTATTTCTGGCATTTGAAATAGTAATAGTAAGAGGAGGGGAGGAGGGGTGCAGGAGTTTTGGAAGTTGATTGGAACTTCATATTTTACTAAACCACTGAGAGCTCCCTCTAGTGGCGAATCTACAAATCTTTATATTTAATACTGTAAAGGAAACATCTGCTCACTGATGATGCATGAGAACCTTCCCATAGCTCGCAATAGTTCAGGAATACTCTAAAATGCTTTGTTTTCATCATGCTGACGGAGGTCGAAGAGTGCAAAGTTGATGCCTATATATACATCCACTTGGGCCTGTTCTGTCCACTTTCTGGCTCCGCATTGCTCGTTCTTCAATTCACAACTATGATGGAGATGATCTTTTGCAGGAGCAGCTGATGAAAACCCCCAATATCCGTTTAACCTTCATAATATCCGCCCGTGATCTGAGGATATTTCTGCCTCTGTTGGGGCTCTTCTCATCCATGGTGGAAGGCCGGTGTAATGTAAACAAAAGCCATTAATAGAACAGGGGCTTGGACTTCTTCATCCTCATCTTCCTGTTGATGGGACACTCGAGCAAAAGAGGAAAGAGATAATTGTAACACAAATCGGAACATCTGCTGATCTGTGTTCTACGGGACCGAAATACATTTGCTGAATCAACGCAACCCGTCCAGGTGCAAGACGGGATCTGCTGAACGCAGCCATTTGGCTGTGTCGTGACTTTTTTGGAATTACTGGCGTATTGACAGCAAGATCTGATACCGAGACTATGGCTGAGCACAATTATCTCTGCATGATGAATGAAAGAGGAGCTTCAATCAAACCGCTGAGTGGACAGCTGGAGTATATAGGGATATGTATATGTATACACACACATACATATACACATGCATATATATACATACATATATTTAAAAGAAAAGCTATACAGTATATATGTATATATATGGAGACTGCATTACCCAAAGTATTTGTAATTCTGTTCAGCGAGTCTTAGAATCCACTCACCCCTGTCCATGTATACAGACAAAAACCTGACACAAATTACAATGCAATATTGTAGTTCTGCAGCTTCCTGTGTCACTGACCCCCCTCCATTCTTCTCAACAGACTATGAATAAACATTATAATGCCTCGTGGTTTTCACTCCCTCCTGCAGTGTGTTGAGAGGACAACAATGAGCAATACAAGATGATCTAAATGGTTTCCAGTGCTGTTTTTTTTCCTCTCTCTCTCTCTCTGTGATTTTTGGTGCAGAGAGGAATATGGGAAATTAAAGTAGACATTTAGGCAGAATTATATATACAGTATATATGTACACACACACACACACTGTATAGTATATTCAGTGTATTTTGGTAATAGATGCACATTTCCCCAATTTCTATCCCTTTAACAAAGCTGAAAGTACGAAAACATACCAGTTAAAGGAGAACTATGCGGTCAGGGCTTTTCCCCATAGTTCTCCTTAGGGTAACGGGAGGACACAAACTAGCGTTCTCCCGTCACCCTAGGCTCAGTATATAGGGAGCTACAGCTCGCGGTATACTGAGACGCCGCAGCCGGAGCGGATCCTGACATCGATGCCGAGATCCGCCCAGCTGCGTGACTGACAGCTGGCTCTGCCTATCTAGAGGCAGAGCCAGCTGTACCCGCCCCCTCCCCCGTCCGTTCCGCCAGGCAGTGCTGGTGGATCGGAGCGGGGAATCCATCCCCTCCCCTGTCACGGCAGAGACCCGTGACAGGATCGAGAGGTGAGCGAACGCCAGTATGTGTTCGCTCACCTCCCGATCTACTGAGCCGACCTGTGACAGTCTCATGTCACAGGTCGGCTAGAACTATGAGGTGAGTGAAAAGCACCCCCCTCCCCCCCCTCATAGTTCTCCTTTAACACTGCCAGAAATTCAGTGAGCTCCTAACGTCCTGTGCTCTCTGTCTGTGCTGCATTGAAATCTCAGGCAGTGCTTTCAACCCTGTTAAGTTCAGATCTGTGGACTCTAGAACCCCTGTGCTAGGGAGATTAGGAGAGGGGAAGGTGTTCTTTAGTCCTAACACTTTCTGCCCTAGGGTGAAAACGCTGCTCCTCCACAGATTCAGTATAGTGAGTGAACATGGTCACCATAGGACAGGAAGCCATCCGTGGTCCTGGATCTCTTCCTCTATCAGCAACACAGACCTCCTCCATGTTGGAGGCCTCAGGGAAACCTTTCCCTCACACCAGCCTACACCCACTCCATGCCTTAGGCCTAGCCTGGGGAGCAGGCTGAACAGCACCCAGCCCTAACACATGGCTGGTCCCGGCTAGTCTGAGCACATGGCAAAACCCTCCAACATATGTACCCTATCCCAGCATGCACCACTGGTTGAGAGATACCCAGTGATTGGCTGCTGTACTGTACATACACAATAGCATCTCTTATTGGTTGTCCCACAATATGACAGACTCACACTCCGCCCAGGGGGGGGGTACAGGCAATGCCAGACACCTGGAATTAACCAGATAACTGCCAAATATAATCCAACCAGGCTGACTACAGCCCCGGATATCACTAAATGTCGAGCAGTCACATCACAGAATGTGATGGGGGCCACATGTACATAGAGACATCTATCAAAGGCAAATGATCTGAAACCAGAACATTGGAATAGGAAGACTAAAACAAGAACCTAGAAAATAAATCAGATGTAGGGCTTGGTTCACTCAGAACCATCCTAACCACGTCAAGAGCATATCAAACAACATTGTGATTCTATCCAAGATCTGTAGGAGATCACTGACGGCACTGTACATATTAAATTCCCCGCTCTTGGGGCAATAAGCATACAGAGAGCAGAATTTACATTTTATAAATCTTGGGTAATGGATTTTTTTTCTTAGTAGCAATTTTTGGAATTATTCTGTTGTTTCATTCTAAATAAGCCAATCTGCCCCCCCGACTGATAAATTAATTGTCATTATTAAGGATCTTCATCCTGACTACATATATGACAACAATATTACCTCCCTTATCGGAGTGGCCGGATTATTATATACACTGAGTGGCCGGATTATTATATACACTGAGTGGCCGGATTATTATATACACCGAGTGGCCGGATTATTATATACACCGAGTGGCCGGATTCTTATATACACCGAGTGGCCGGATTATTATATACACCGAGTGGCCGGATTATTATATACACCGAGTGGCCGGATTCTTATATACACTGAGTGGCCGGATTATTATATACACCGAGTGGCCGGATTATTATATACACTGAGTGGCCGGATTATTATATACACCGAGTGGCCGGATTATTATATACAC
>NW_017307034.1:36810-52241 GCF_000935625.1 Nanorana parkeri
CCCGACCCCCTGTAGCCCTTGGCCTGATAATAATCTAAATTCCCCGAATGTACAACGTTCGATCCTTGCCGCTCTTCAGTAACTGATGGTACAAATCTGCTTTTGCTGGAATTCGAATGCAATGAATTGGAATAACTAGACTTCGTTGCATATTTCCATAGAACGTTCAGTCCCTTGGCCACAACAATCACCAATCCCTCCTTCCCAGAAATCCATCAGCTTTGTAATCATTTTTTTTAGTAATGTCTGACCAACCTTGAATAAATATCATTAGAGGCAAAGTACATGCTGATCCTGGCTGCAAATGCTTGAAGATAACATGGAATTGGGCTATAAGACCCCTGTCTGTGCCCATTACTGAGATTTAAAATCATCTTTTCTGGGAATGCAACAGGAAGTAGTAAAAAAATGTCTGGACAGTTGCAGCTCATTAATCAATTCCATATGCTCGTAGGGAAAGTTTGCGTTATAACATTCGTGTTCCTTTATTATATATTCTGGAGAAATCAGCTTGTAAAAAGAATTGGGGATAAAACATGGGATAAAGATGTTCCAGAGAATGGATAAGCTTTAGGTGGATATCATTACCCAGAATGCATCACGGAATCAGCCGCAGCAGTTCTACCTCTTCTGGCATCTCATGTTTTTGCTTTGACTTTTATTGCAGGAAACATTGATGAATCGCCGACTTACAGGACCGATCAGACCTATTTCCTGAGCTGCTAACCCCAGACTGATACCAGGAAACACTGAGACACTTTGTAGTCAGGAGTGCTACCGAGGCTCCTCCAAGGAAGGATACTCATATACAGCTTCTAGGCACAGGGGTTTATTCTATGTACATGTGTCTGTGGGGAGGGGGGCATTAGAGTGTAAGCTCCTCTGTACAGAGACTGATGTGACTGTGGGGGAGGGGACATTAGAGTGTAAGCTCCTCTGTACAGAGACTGATGTGACTGTGGGGGAGGGGACATTAGAGTGTAAGCTCCTCTGTACAGAGACTGATGTGACTGTGGGGGAGGGGACATTAGAGTGTAAGCTCCTCTGTACAGAGACTGATGTGACTGTGGGGGAGGGGACATTAGAGTGTAAGCTCCTCTGTACAGAGACTGATGTGACTGTGGGGGAGGGGACATTAGAGTGTAAGCTCCTCTGTACAGAGACTGATGTGACTGTGGGGGAGGGGACATTAGAGTGTAAGCTCCTCTGTACAGAGACTGATGTGACTGTGGGGGAGGGGACATTAGAGTGTAAGCTCCTCTGTACAGAGACTGATGTGACTGTGGGGGAGGGGACATTAGAGTGTAAGCTCCTCTGTACAGAGACTGATGTGACTGTGGGGGAGGGGACATTAGAGTGTAAGCTCCTCTGTACAGAGACTGATGTGACTGTGGGGGAGGGGACATTAGAGTGTAAGCTCCTCTGTACAGAGACTGATGTGACTGTGGGGGAGGGGACATTAGAGTGTAAGCTCCTCTGTACAGAGACTGATGTGACTGTGGGGGAGGGGACATTAGAGTGTAAGCTCCTCTGTACAGAGACTGATGTGACTGTGGGGGAGGGGACATTAGAGTGTAAGCTCCTCTGTACAGAGACTGATGTGACTGTGGGGGAGGGGACATTAGAGTGTAAGCTCCTCTGTACAGAGACTGATGTGACTGTGGGGGAGGGGACATTAGAGTGTAAGCTCCTCTGTACAGAGACTGATGTGACTGTGGGGGAGGGGACATTAGAGTGTAAGCTCCTCTGTACAGAGACTGATGTGACTGTGGGGGAGGGGACATTAGAGTGTAAGCTCCTCTGTACAGAGACTGATGTGACTGGCTCAGTGTTCTCTGTACAGCACTGCGGTATATGTCAGAGCTATATAAATGTATAATAGTAATAGTGTGTGACTGTGGTAGTAAGCCATTCTCTGCACCATCCAAAAACAAGGCTGAAGATCCACTTTGGCTTTCAGTGGCCTCAGCAAACTTGAACAGATTGGTGAGCACATTATCCTGATGGCGGATTGGGAATGCCGTCCCCCCATTGTCTTCTCACTATCAGGAAAGTCTGCAGACACAGCTTGGCCCAATCACAGAAACTATTTGAAAAGTCAGCAGATTTCGGCGCTGAGAACTCCCAGCTCCTGGAGATCATCACAGGCCGGTTCCCCTTCTTCATCCTGATCCGTATTCTCATTCAAATGTCAGGAAATGTTTACAATTGTCGGAGGTTATCGAGCCTCTTGCAGCAATTATACTTCTTGTCCTCGTTAGTTTCTCCGCAGCTGGGCTCCCATGACATTTGCGAGGAGAATTCCGACTTTGTCTTGGGTTTGCAGGCCGAGGTCTCCTCCGGAGCAGCAGAGAACAGGAACAGCTTAATACTTCATTCCGAGACACGCTAATCTTTCAGACACATTACAGGGAAACAATGAAGATCTCGGCTGATTAACTGTGCTCCCAATTACCCGGGAATAGATCGTATATTCTCCAATGCAGACGGACAACTGTGCTTGAGTCTGACCAAACTCATGAGATGGTCATGTCTGTAGGCACCTGCTGATATTGCTTGCCAGGGGCGTAACTAGAAATCACAGGGCCCCACAGCAAAATTTTGTATGGGGCCCTGTGATTTCTAGTTATACCCTTTGCAGAGCCCACTTGAGATCCCACACAGCCCACCTGACGGTGACCCTGCAGAGCCCACCGTAGACTCTCTATGGTGGGCTCTGTAGGGTCACCCTCAGGTGGCTGGTCGCACTCCTTACCTGTCCGCCTCCTCTTCCTCCACGCTCGCTGATGGGCCCCCGCCTCCTCCTCCGTCGCCGGGCCCCACCTCCTCCACTGCTGTCGACCACGGGCCCCGCCTCCTCCTCCACTGCCGCTGTAGGCTCTCATTGACTCAGCAGTGGCTGTGGAGGCAAACGTGCTGCTGCACAGATTACTGTCAGTGATCTGAATAGCGGCGTGCACCTCTTCAGAGCCGCCAGTCAAAGCCACCAGCAGAGGATGCCATAGCGACCCAGGCGGTCCGCTCGGCATCTGGCCGGGCCCCCCTGTGTCCCACTGTGCCCCAGGCCCCATAGTGGCCGACTGGGTCGCTATGGCGATTGTAACGCCACTGTTGCTGGCTAAGAAATCTCATAGGGAATAGCAATCAGTCTCCAGTGATCACTCAGACTAATTATTGTGAATTTGTATCAAGTCATAAGGTGACCGACAAGAGCAAGGGGCTGATCTGTGTGAAGTGTAGTGACACAGCCCAGGACAGGGAATGAAGTGCTAGCATGATATATTGGAATGATTGTAGGCCTGGAAGTAGGTGATGATGCCTAAACAAGACTATCCTATCTTTGACATGTTCCTCTTCCCTTTCATCCATAGAGAAGCCAGTCCACCATAACCTCCCAGAGCCAACAGTTACTTGTATAGCTCCTTCCACCTTCAGCGGAGTGGCTATGAAAATGTAGTGTTGCTAGCACAGTACTCAGTCTGGGTGATTTGTAGTTTGACATTATCTGGTTATTTCTAGACATGTGCGATTCGTTTCGTTTCCGAATCGAAATTCGAAAGAATTTTCGGAAATTCGGTCATTCGGATGTATCCGAATTCCGAATTACAGATATAACGAATACAAACAAAGCCGAATTTTCGTTTCCCAAATTCGGTAGCGGTAGTTCGTTCGAACGTTCGTTTCGTTTTCGTTTCTTATTCGTTACGTTCGTTGAAGAAAAACATTTTCCCCCTCAAATGTCACTTTGCTGCAAACGAACGAACGAATGAACGAAACGAATAAGAAACGAAAACGAAACGAATGGTCGAACGAACTACCGCTACCGAATTTCGTCCGAATCCGAATTCCGAATCCGAATTGACTTTCACACCCGAATCCCGAAAAACGAAATAACACAAATCCGGAATTTAATACGAAACGAAACTAAACACATTTTTTGGCAGTGCACATGTCTAGTTAATTCCATGTGTTCTACTATTAATTGCCCCTACGTTAGTGGAGTGCAACCCTACTGCAGAGTGGGGCAGCCAAAAGGGGAACATCACTGGGAGTTTCATGGCCAGTGGTGCATGCTGGGGGAGTGCATAAATCATTAGGGATTGCCATGTGCTCCGTTCTTCAGTCTGCCCCCAAGCCTGGTAGGATGAAAAAAGTTGGAGAAAATGACTAGGCCTCAAGCCTGGAGGAGGCCACATGTGGAACCATGAAACAACGAGAGAAGGAGCGCTACAACCCTGGAATACTTAATGTTTAACAGTTTAGAGATTTTGTGTGACTTTTAGTGCAGACTCACTTTTGGACGGACGAGGTGGTATCAGGGAACTATCTCAGAACTATTTCTGGCTTGATAAAGAGGTACAGAGCCTCGAAACGCGTAGACACACCGACCACTCCACGGACCACAAGGTCCTCTAGCCTGAGGCTTGCTCCTTAACCCCTTCCATAGCGACCACTGCCCCACTGTCAGAACGGTGTACAGCGGCGCTCCTGCTCCCGTTCAGCCGACGAGTGGCAGACTGGCCAGCTGAGCTCTCATTGCACCTGACGGTGAGTGTCACACTACACGCACAGTGTACTTCGCCTCAACGGGTCATCCGGTTACAGTAACCACCTTCCAACATCCATGGACCCAACAGGAGCCTTATAGCCCGGAGTTCACTTCCACACAGACCAGCCACAGATGCCGCCCAGCGAGCCGTGCTGACAATTAACGGCAAGATACCACCTCGTCCGTCCAAAAGTGAGTCTGCACTAAAAGTCACACAAAATCTCTAAACTGTTAAACACTAAGTATTCAAGGGTTGTAGCGCTCCTTCTCTCGTTGTTTCATATTGTCTACAGGGTCCCTCTCCCTGATTTAGGAGCTCGCTCACCCACACCCGTTTTCTAAAGTTTTTTAAAAATTCCTTTAAAGTTTTTTGAAGTTTTTTTTAAAAAGTTTTTTTAAAGTTATTTAAAGTTTTTTTCATACTTTTTCACACCTGTTGTGCGCTCGCCACTCCCATTGTTTTTATCCCACATGTGGAACCAGGAGGGGTCTGGAACTATCTGGGAGGAAAACCAGAGGAGCCCCATGACTGCTGGAGATGCCAGGAGCTGATATGGACCTCAGGAACAGGTCCGGTGTCTCTCCCAGGGAAGATCTCATGCACATCCCTAGTTAGCTGTTGTTGTGTTGCACAGCGTTATCCTGTCCTATTGAAGTATTTCTGCACTGTGGAAGCCGGAAGGGATTGGGGAGTCTGGAGTCTGTCTATTTTTGCCATGGATGTCTGAGGCCCTCTACCCTCTCTCCCAGTTCGGCTGTTCTTCAATAAAGCATTCTAAAAAAGTCCTTATGTAAAAAGAGTTGTGAAGGACAGGTCCGGTTGGTGAGCAGTCTTAAGGGAGGGGGGGAGGGGTTGGTTTGCTTTCAATACTGGTGTGCTGCTCCTGGTGTGTGTGGACCGGGGTGTCCGACGTTTGTACTAAAGGAGGAAGAAGCACGACGACCTAGCGCAGATAAAAGATGGTGGAGCTTTGGGAATTGGGGGTCTATTTTGAGGTGGTGCTATGATTCATATGTCGAACTTCAGGTGGTGACTTCCAATATGGTGACGTGGAGATCAACAGTTGGATATATTTTATAAATGTCGGCCCTCCCTACCCTCTCGGGGTCTACCTCAGGCCTATGGGGGTCAGGGGGGCGCTACACTTGCAATACTCAAATACATGTGACTTTCTGAGATGTATTTATGGCTTAGAAAGAGATCGGGAATTTGAATTTTAAGTGACACCCCATATTGGGTAGCTTAAGTCAATGCCTCGTTCCCACCAAGCAGGGCCGTAAATACAGATCATAGGGCCCAATAGCAAATATGTGATGGTGGCCCCCTGATGACCTTCCTCTGAGCCGTGAGTAAGGATGCCCACATCCCAAAGACTCTTCTTGCGCATCTGAAGTAGTCTCTACACTAGATTTCACAGGGGATTAGAGTTATTGTCAACTGCAACCCCTCCAACCCTTAATGATACAGTATTGTATTATCTTCACATGTTTTATGCTTAATGTGCCTTAAAAACTTAATAGGGCCCCCTTCCAACCCCAGGGCCCATAGCAGTAACCTGGGCTGCTATGGCTATAGTTATGCCACTGCCACCAAGCATATGCACATATGAAACCTCATGAAGGTGGGCCTTCTTCCATGTGCTTGTGCTTAAAGTTCGCTCAATAGTGCGCCCCCAGCAAAGAGACAAAGGACCGGCTGCTGATCACATGATCATTGAAACAGCCTGTAATTGGCTATCATAGTGATCACTAGCTGTAGAGCCCCCTCCATCTCTTTCTCATGATACATGTATTGGGTTGGGTCTGAACCTAAGCTCATCCTTAGTCTGGAATCACAGAAATTATTTAGTTTTTTTTTGGGTGGTGGGTCATGGTAATAACCTAGAACATTACGGTTAAAGTTAAAAACAATTCTATTTTAGAACAGTTTTCCTTTGATAATAAAACTTTATATCCATTAACATTCACCATAAAGGCCCAACCTGTCCTGAACAAAGCAGGAGACATGAAGCAGCTCTAAAGACTTCTACAGATTTACTAACACATGACAGAGCTGGGTTCAGGCCTCAAGGTTTGCTTCACCTTCAGCCATTAAGGGGTTAAAGATGAAAGCTTTTAAAACAACATGTCTGTGTTTTTCCTTCAGATATCATACAGCTCTAAAGATTGTTCTGAAAACCTCCAATTTATACCCAGAACAACAAAGCGACGGTTTTCTCGCAGACACACGAGTGGTAATGGCTATTGTCATATTACTGGTGCGTGTCGGGGGTGGGGGGGATAATGGTTGTATTTCATTGGCATAGACCTCTTGGGGTTACATAGAACCCCATAGAATAGAACCATTCTCCTAGGTTTATGTGTGGAGTGAAAGTACTGCATGTTTCCCCCGACATGACATGTATGTGACCCTGTGTTCAGTATAGGCAGCATGCTGTCTGGAGGGACCATTGCTTGGGATGATCTGATTTAGGACATTCATTAAGTTCAAAGAGTGTCTGTGCTTCAGGAATTCCAATGCGGCACCCGGCTGTCTGGGGGAGGGGACACACGGAACTCTTATCTGATCCTGTGAGGTATAAACTCTGTGCACTTTCTTCAATAAAGCAGTTCTTGGTTTCCCCTTCAACATTGGTGTTGTCTGATGATTGAGGGCAGGGCAGCCATCAGGGGGGTACGGCCGATACTCATGTAAGGGGCCCCGGCAGCCTGGGGGGCCCACCCGGGTCCCTTACATGACTATCGGCCGACGGTGAAGGGCGAGGAGGCGGAGGACTGGCCCTAGCAGCGCAGGGCCCCAGCATTGCCGCTCCAGCGGCTTTGAGACAAGCTAGGGCCCCATCAGCGACACTGCTCGTCTGATGTCAGACTGGCCGGAAGTGATGTCACGTTAGTGACGTGACGTCACTTCTGGCCGGTCCGGAGGGCAGACGAGGCCATGTGTGCAGGTAAGAGGAGCTGGGAAGGAAGGAAGGAAAGGAGGGTAGGGATGCAGCCCTGACCAGCCCACCTGAGACCCCTTCAGAGCCCACCATAGACAGTTTAGATGGGCTGTGCAGCATCTCTGCAGGGTCACTCTCAGTTGGGTCCAATGTCCAGCGCGTCACTAAGCCCTGCGTCCAGCGCGTCACTAAGCCCTGCGTCCAGCGGCGCGGTGGGGGGGCCCGGCCTAAAGCCGTGTAAGAGGCCCCAAAATTTCTGATGACTGCCCTGATTGAGGGGTTTAGCTTTCTGTCCTAATATATTGGTTCCGTCCAATAATTAGGCAGGTTGGGGCTGAGGACACCGGAATTCAGGGTCCAGCGGAGACGAAGCTGATTTCTGACGGAGGTACCCAGTCGGGGTACCAGGCGGTCCGTCACAATGAGGTCTTCATAACTTTTATTTTATTTTATAATACTCGATGAAGGAATTTAATGGGTTGTTTCAAAAGCTTGCGTCATTAATAACCAATGTGAGTCAATAGAGGGTGTCATTGAGACTCCATACTTTCCACATTGATCGATGGCTAAAATGGTACTATAGCCTACAACTCCTAAACAAGAGTAGGAACGTATCTTATATACCAACCAGCTTTGGATCCCAAGCACCAACTTCTAAATAAGAGGAAGAACACATCTGGTCTACCTACAAGCTAATGATCCCCAATATTAACTGCTAAATAAGACCAAGAACGTATCTTGTCCACTACCAGCTATTGCCCAGATAGCAAGCAATTGAGCTGCAAGTTTGAAAATGACTCGCTAAACTATTGCAGACTTGCCGAGCTTCACAATTTTGTTGCACAATTACAGCAAGTCTGCCTTGCAAGTCTCCAGACCAGCGAGCTTGCAGAGCTCTTGCTAAGACCTGCAGGACTCTTGCTGTAGACTTGCCAAGCAAATTTGCTACAAATTCAAAAAGTGTCGCCTAGAACTTGTGCTGCGAGTGTTCTGCGAGTCTACAACCTGCCAGGAATGTGTGCAGCAAGGTAACAAAATTACAATTTCACCCCGCCGCAAGTTTGTAGCAAGTTATCCTTGCTATCTGGGTGGTCCCCAACACCAACTCTCAAATAAGAGTACGAACGTATCTTGTCTACCAACCAGCTATTGGTCCCCAACACCAACTCCCAAATAAGAGTACGAACGTATCTTGTCTACCAACCAGCTATTGGTCCCCAACACCAACTCCCAAATAAGAGTACGAACGTATCTTGTCTACCAACCAGCTATTGGTCCCCAACACCAACTCCCAAATAAGAGTACGAACGTATCTTGTCTACTACCAGCTATTGATCCCCAACACATATGGCACAATGCCATCAGTCATGCATGGTAGGTGCAGTTGGATAAAATCTCTTTTCCTAAAGGGGGTTTCCTGGTTGAGAACGGCCTGAACTTCCCTTTACCCCACTAAAGGCTCCACCTCTCTCCGGGAGGCCATCAGGGAAATATAATATCTTCTTCATATTACAGGTCTCACCCCGGACCACCTTCCAGTTGAGCCCTGTACTAAATGTAAAAGATTACAAACTATATTTTTTCTTTAGATTTCTGCCCTATGTCAACCATTCCAAGGGTAGCAATGGATCCTTGTTGTGCCATGATGAACTTTGCCAAAACATATAACCATCAGAATCAGATTTCCACTAACATCCTGTTGTGTTTCTCCAACAGGAAGAGATAGGAATAGACACAACAGGGGGGTAAAGAAAAAAAAATGATGGGGCCATAACCCTGGTCCCTTTACATCTACTTAAAGAGTACTGTTGGGTTTTTATTGCTTTATAGATCGCCTTCGCTGAGACAATGATCACCGAAGACAGGAAGTGAGGAGAAATCTCACCAAGGGGCACAGAGACAACAATATAAACCTAACAGAACGTCAAACCTTTCCTTCGTTCCATCCAAAACTCTTTCATCATCAATTCATGTCTAGTTTTTGATTCGGCAATGTGGCCTCCTAGTCCAAGTGTTCCATTATAATCCACTTTCCAGTTATTAAATCAAAGCGCCGGCGCATTTATCCGATAGTCGCTTCTGAGTGTGGCCATTTGTCCCATTTGCCTTGACACGGTATTTATCATCTCCGTGCTACTGGAAGGTCATGACTACTGAAATCGTTTTGCCGCCAGTCTCTGGGCTTCAGCGCATGATTTGTCTTGATAAGATATGATGATCCGGGTCGGAGAGGTGAATCTCCAGAGTATTCATCCAGTGCATTACAGAAAATGACCGATAGGAAGACACCGGCGGTCCCTCCATCGCATCGCCACTGCACTCTACGCAGCTCCATTAATAGCCTCAGCTATTGCTAAATGGTCTTATTGAAAGGCAACCTTGCTAAATGGGAGGGAGGACGGAGGAATAATTAAAGCCATATTTTCTGAGCCATTTGTCTTATCGGTGTAATCTTCTTGCTCTTTGCAATTTTGCCCTCCAGAAAATCAGTGAATTAAGTATATGAGAATGAGAGATTGTTAATGCAGTCAGATGATGGTAACTTGCATCCCGCCTAAGTTTGGCATGAGTGGAAACTGTGCGTTTATGTCCTGCGGTGGCCGGTATCGTGTAGATTCGGCATTGTACGTTATCCGCAGATGTATGTCAGCTTTAGCCAACGTTTCTGCTACCCATGAGAACTTAATCAGGATTTCATTATAAAACTTTGGGAAGAGCTACATAAAAATGCAATAACGTAACAAAAATAATGCTTATGAAGCATAAAGTTGTCCGTCTATCTCCCACTCTGATTGCCTTTAGCCAAACCCTTAAGACTCATCTCTTCAGGGAAGCCGATCCCACCGCAACCTGACCACTCAACCATCACGTTCTCAAACAATTCATCCGCACACAGCTCCATCCTCATGTATCACTTGCCCCTCCCTCTAAGATTGTAAGCCCTCAGGGGCGGGGCCCTCCTTACCCTCTTGTCTTGATTTGTATTGTAACAGTAATGTCTTCCTTATATCGTAAAGCGCTGAGCAAACTGTTGGCTCTATATAAATCCTGTATAATAATAATAAAAAAGGATTACTGCATTTTAAAAACACAATAGCTTCAGAAATATACAGGGATACCAAGCAAAATTGGAGATATAAAGTGTTACTTCTGCCTCTTCTGTCCCAGAAATTTCAAAGCCATCGGCAAAGGGCAGCGGAAACATTGCTTTTGTGACATCCACCTTGTCTTCTGTCTGCACTGCAATTGCAGACAAGAAGGGAGCAAGGAAGACACTTGTGACGGCATTAAAGTTGATCCCTAATTTTGGATTATGTTAAATTCAGACCGGATTTCACAGATTCAGGTCGTCAAATCAAAATGTTAGAGTTGTTTTTGGTAGTTTGGATTCTTAATAGGCCTCTGAGAGGCTCAGACCCAAGACGGCTCCAAAAGGCTGTTTCTGCCTTATATCTGATGTTCCCTGGGCACCCTTAGCTTGACTGCCTCTCCTACCAGATCTCACTCTTCCATACTTATCTAGATTGCTTCGGCTCACATTCTGGTGGTTTGACAGTCCATCCTTAGGTCCATCGATGTCCATCAGTCTAGGTGGTTGTCCTGAATGCTTATGTTACAGACACCGATTTGTGAGCATTACTTTACTACGTTTTTATATGGACAAATAAAACTGTATTTCTGGAGGAGGAGGCGCTCTTCTTTGTTTTTCTTTTGCTCACCCATTAGTTTGACTGCCAGTGTCACTAGGTTCCAACTTTACTAAGCATGGCTGCCAGTCCCACCAGGATTCACCTTTCAGTAGCTTGTTTGCCCGTCCCACCAGGTTCCACCTTGCTTAGCTTGGCTGCCAGTCTCAGCAGGTCATCACCTTTCCTTAAAGGAGAACTATGGGGTTAAGGCTTTTCCCCATAGTTCTCCTAAGGGTAACAGGAGGACACAAACTAGCGTCCTCATGTCACCCAAAGCTCAGTATATAGGGAGCTGTAGCTCGCGGTATACTGAGACACCGCAGCTGAAGCGGATCCCAACAATTCTGTCAGGATTCGCCCAGCTGCGTGAGTGACAGCTAGCTCTGCCTATCTAGAGGCAGAGCCAGCTTTACACGCCCCCTCCCCCGTCCGTTCCGCCAGTAAGCGATGGAGGATTGGAGCGGGGAGGGGGGAATCCAGCCCCTCCCCTGTCACGGCAGAGAGCCGTGACAGGATCGAGAGGTGAGCGAACGCCGGTATGTGTTCGCTCACCTCCCGATCTACTGAGCCGACCTCTGACAGTCTCATTGTCACAGGTCGGCTAGAACTATGAGGCCAGTGAAAAGCACCCCCCTCATAGTTCTCCTTTAACTTGGCTACCAGTCCCACCAGGTTCCACCTTTCCTTAACTTGGCTACCAGCCCCAACAAGTTTCACATTTCAGTAGCTTGGCTTCCAGTCCCACCCTTCTATTATATTTTCCCTGGCAGATTTTAAAAAGAAAATAGCTCAGTGTATTCCTGTTCTATTCCGTGCTGGTAGTTTACTTAAGAAGCAGAAAATATTCACCAATTTAAGTGCATAAAGAACAGCTGAACACAAATGCAGTGTGTACCACAGATATTCACAGGGTTATTCACAAAGGGTGAAGAGTTTGGAGAAGGCAGGAGAAGTGAACAGTCTAGGACAACAGAGCTGAACTGGAAAGTGAGCTGAATTGAAGAATGTTTCCAGCTATGTTGTCTAGCTATCAGCTATGTTGTCCTAGATTGTTCACTTCTCCAAACTCTTCACCCTTTGTGAATAACCCTTTCAGTGTTTGCAAAGATATGAAAAAATGGGAAGATTTCTGTGTTGCTCTGCATTCTTTAAATCACTGGAGATCAAAAACTGCCAGGAGCAGTCAGCCCCGGAATAGCTGGAGACACTTATTGGGTTCCTGGTGTAAAATGAAATAAAAAATTATATTTGATTGTTTTTTTCAAGCATTCATAATGTCCAGTGTTAACCCCTACATTGTTGCTATAATCGAAGGCAGAGACAGCCAGCAGACTAAAAACACAAAGCGCACAGCTGTCACGATCTGGGATCAGGCCCGGAGTCTAGTAGCTGAAACAGCAGGCAAATTCGTAGTCAAACAGGCCGAGCTCAGTACACAAGCAGATGGTAGTAGTGGAGGAGCAGGCAGAGGCGTAATCAGCTAACAAGCCGAGATCAGGAGCCAAAAGGTATCAGGTATGAAGCAGAAGACGATGAGAGTAGTCGGTGAATCAGCAGCCAAAGGTTGTTACAGGGGAAGCAGTATGAGCGGATTGTATCACAGAGTGAGCAGGAAGCAAGATATTGGCAGGAGCACAATAATCTGGCAAACAGGAAGTGCAGAGGCGTGGCTTAAATAGGAAGTTCAAGGGGGGTGCAAGGAGTTCAGAGTTGAGCAGAGATTAGGTTTAACTGAGGAATACACATGAGAGCAGGCAAGGAGCTATCCAAGGTTCTAAGGTGGCGCAGCAGGTAGAACCACTGCCAGCTATAGCAGAGGCCCCGGGTTCAGATCCGGTTCCTGACAACAGCTCACCCCTATGATGCGCCCTTGCAATCCACACTCGGTGCTTGGGTGACTCTTCTGTAGTGATAGGCTCATAAACTGTATAACCAGCACATGATGATCTTCCAAAGAAATTCAAACTTTATTCCACATTCATCTATACGAAGAACAACCGCTGACACGTCGGCCTTCGTCATAGCCGACTGTTCTTTGTATAGATGCATGTGGAATAAAGTTTGAATCTCTTTGGAATTTCATCGTGTTCATCGTGCCGCTTCTACAGTTGCAGAGACAGCCAGTCATTTGGTATGTTTCAGAAGGGGGTCCGCATTGGCAGGCCTGGGATTTCTCTTAATACAGGTTCCCTTCACTGTTCAGTACACTTTCAATATAAACGAATCTCGAATGTGAAACAGATCCACTTTATTCATTCTCATTGCATTAGGTTACATAAAGCATTTCTCTTCTCGACAGAGATAGAAAAATTAATGTGTTCACCGGGATGAATAATTTCCACATTTCAGAGATGCTAAATCAAAGCCATTGTGCCATAGGATCCCGAATGCGGCGGCGGCGGGCGTCTGCCTCTCGCTATTCGTATTCTCACTTGACGGCGGTTTCCGACGGTCTCGCTATCGTACGTCGTCTTCAAATGAGAATGCAACAATGCTCCATTTTTCACCAAAGGAAACGTCGTCTCTCCTCGCTCCGTATTGGAGCGCCCCGTCATGAATTATTGTCATTCCGGCTCAAATGGACTTTGCGGCGAAGTCTGAATGGTTACAACAAGACGGTTTATGAAACCAGAGCTTGAAAGGAGGCCCTTGTTTGTAAGATAATGGAAAGCCGGCACTGATGGTTTTACTATCCCCAATGGGGCCCGCGCGTGGAAATCTCCTTCCCGGGCCAAGGTTACCCGACGACGTCCTGAGGAACGTCTAGCATCTGGAGTCGCGCACGTCGCCGCCGTATTAACCTTTCAATTCCACTAAATTGCGGCGCAAACCAGCGGAGGAGTTTGACGTCTCCGCTGGGAACCGTCCTTAATAGGGAAGGGAGTTGTATTAATTTGGAAGGGAGAGGTTTGCACGCTTTATGACAAAGCAGCAATTGACTTGATGGATCTTCTACTTGATTGCCGAGTCGAATCCGTCTTGTGACTAGTTCCCCGAGAATGTCGGTGTTACTGGATACATACACAAATACTTCTTCCAACACATCCAAGCCGAGTCCATGTCCATGAGGTTCCTGCTTGCCAAAGGTAATAATTTATTTCTCCATAACGATTAGTAATATGAATCCCGCTTCTATAGAGGTTTTTTTTTTTTTTTTCCATTTCTTGTTTTTCTTTGTTGGGCAGCCAAAGGTGACCCGGAGTCCAGGCAAACTTGTAATTCATTACATGTAATTTTTTTATTAGCTTTGCCGAATTAAAAATGTGATTTTTTTTCATTGGGTCGCTTCGAAAGTGTTAGTGGTGGTATTGCATTAGCATGTGATATACTGAAAATAATAAAGAAGCCCGGGGTATATAATGGAGTCATTTGTTGCCCCAAAGCTGTGTGAAAAGTTGAAGTCGTATCGGGTTACGTTCGCGGCTAATGAGAACATACGTGGTGAAAAACAAGATACAAATTGAAATGAAAAATTAAATAAAAATTGAAATGAAAAATAAAATACAAATTGAAATGAAAAAGTAAATAAAAATGTAAATGAAAAAATAAAAATGTAAATGAAAAAATAAATACAAATGTAAATGAAAAATTAAATAAAAATCGAAATGAAAAATAAAATACAAATTGAAATGAAAAAGTAAATAAAAATGTAAATGAAAAAATAAAAATGTAAATGAAAAATTAAATACAAATTGACATGAAACATTTAATAAAAAGTGAAATTAAAAATTAAATAAAAATTACATTTGAAAAATGAAATAAAATGTCCAGTTTTAACCTCTACATTTTTCTTATCTTTCTCTATAGCCGGTCCTCGCTCCCACCAGTGTCCCCATGTCATATGGATGAAGAATTTTGAGTTAGGAAGCAAGAGAGCGTCTCAACATTCCTGATGGTCCAGAAAAATGTTTATTGGTCACAAAGTTCTAAGCCGATTCCAACTGGTTTAATTGGCTCAGAATTCATCAGGGCTACAAATACAAGAAATGAAATAGAGTTGCCATTTATGTAGCAAACACAACAGGCACAGTGGGGGGAATTTATCAAAACTGGAGCAGACAAAATCTGGAGCAGCCGTCCATGGCAACCAATCAGCTTCAGTTTGTTCAGTTAAAGGAGAACTATGAGGGGGGAGGGGCGGGGGAGAGTGCTTTTCACTCACCTCATAGTTCTAGTCGACCTGTGACAATGAAACGGTCACAGGTCGGCTCAGTAGATCGGGAGGTGAGCGAACACATACCGGCGTTCGCT
>NW_017307034.1:52336-54694 GCF_000935625.1 Nanorana parkeri
GTTTTTTTTTTTTTTTTCCATTTCTTGTTTTTCTTTGTTGGGCAGCCAAAGGTGACCCGGAGTCCAGGCAAACTTGTAATTCATTACATGTAATTTTTTTATTAGCTTTGCCGAATTAAAAATGTGATTTTTTTTCATTGGGTCGCTTCGAAAGTGTTAGTGGTGGTATTGCATTAGCATGTGATATACTGAAAATAATAAAGAAGCCCGGGGTATATAATGGAGTCATTTGTTGCCCCAAAGCTGTGTGAAAAGTTGAAGTCGTATCGGGTTACGTTCGCGGCTAATGAGAACATACGTGGTGAAAAACAAGATACAAATTGAAATGAAAAATTAAATAAAAATTGAAATGAAAAATAAAATACAAATTGAAATGAAAAAGTAAATAAAAATGTAAATGAAAAAATAAAAATGTAAATGAAAAAATAAATACAAATGTAAATGAAAAATTAAATAAAAATCGAAATGAAAAATAAAATACAAATTGAAATGAAAAAGTAAATAAAAATGTAAATGAAAAAATAAAAATGTAAATGAAAAATTAAATACAAATTGACATGAAACATTTAATAAAAAGTGAAATTAAAAATTAAATAAAAATTACATTTGAAAAATGAAATAAAATGTCCAGTTTTAACCTCTACATTTTTCTTATCTTTCTCTATAGCCGGTCCTCGCTCCCACCAGTGTCCCCATGTCATATGGATGAAGAATTTTGAGTTAGGAAGCAAGAGAGCGTCTCAACATTCCTGATGGTCCAGAAAAATGTTTATTGGTCACAAAGTTCTAAGCCGATTCCAACTGGTTTAATTGGCTCAGAATTCATCAGGGCTACAAATACAAGAAATGAAATAGAGTTGCCATTTATGTAGCAAACACAACAGGCACAGTGGGGGGAATTTATCAAAACTGGAGCAGACAAAATCTGGAGCAGCCGTCCATGGCAACCAATCAGCTTCAGTTTGTTCAGTTAAAGGAGAACTATGAGGGGGGAGGGGCGGGGGAGAGTGCTTTTCACTCACCTCATAGTTCTAGTCGACCTGTGACAATGAAACGGTCACAGGTCGGCTCAGTAGATCGGGAGGTGAGCGAACACATACCGGCGTTCGCTCACCTCTCGATCCTGTCACGGCTCTCTGCCGTGACAGGGGAGGGGCTGGATTCCCCTCTCCCCACTCCGATCTGCCAGCGCTGACTGGCGGAACAGACGGGGAAGGGGGCGGGTACAGCTGGCTCTGCCTCTAGATAGGTGTACTCACCTGTGTCACTCACGCAGCTGGGCGGATCCCGGCACAATCGTCGGGATCCGCTTCAGCTGTGGTGTCTCAGTATACAGGGAGCTACAGGGAGCGGTATACTGAGCTTAGGGTGACGGAAGGACGCTAGTTTGTGTCCTCCCGTTACCCTAAGGAGAACTATGGGGAAAAGTCGGAACCCCATAGTTCTCCTTTAAGCTTTGAAAATGAAAGGTTGATGCTGATAGGTTGCCGTGCACAGCTGATCCATATTTTGTCTGCTCCAGTTTTGATAAATTCCCCTCAATGTGTATAAAAAGTTACATGTAGAAAATCAAAATCATTTTTATTACGATAGGATCAAATTATTGATACGATACAAGAACAATTCATGTCATTTGAAAGATCGGTTTGAAGCCAATTTGATGGTTTAAAACCTTGGTTCTCAACTGGTGTATCATGACCCAAAAGTGGGTCACGACCCCGTGTTCAGTGGGTCCCCGTGCGCCTTCCAGTTTTATAGTTAAAAGGCTCCTCTGCCTCCCCTAGCGCAGCACTGTCAGTTCTTGCACCAAGCAGCCATTCAGAATACGCTGCCCGTTGCTGAGAGTCAGTTTGAGGTAGGGTGCGTTCCATCCATACGTGCATTGCTTACAGCTCCCTCACATGTTCTGTAGAGGTGCCTGGACCGGTGTCATGTCACATTCTGGCTCCCGACACCTCTACAGGCCGCACAAGGGAGCTGTACAAGCAACGCACATATGGATGGAGCTCCGTCACAGCACAGCAGCCCACACCGGACCCCAGGCTAAGGATCCACTCCAGTTCTCATAAGGTAGGGAGACTGGGTGGACCTTAAAAAACTTTTTTTCTGTGTGTCGTGTGTTTTTGGAGGGCCAATTCACACTAGTACAGTGCGATAATCGAAAAGTCCCGTGCCATTAACGCACTGTTTTGCGCAATCGCACCCACCACGCGTTTTGGTGTTGGAATTGCAGTGCATTGCCATTCATTTGAATGGCACCCCAAATGCACCTCCCACCCACAGTTCAGCACAAGAAGCACAGAGACCCACTGATGACATCACTCGGATTAAAAAAAGGCACGTAATGAAAATATAAAG
>NW_017307034.1:54728-59355 GCF_000935625.1 Nanorana parkeri
TATATTAACTGTTAATTGTCAGCTCTTATGAGCAACACTCAATTTGGTGAGCTAGGAGAGACGCTAAAAGGGAAATTCAGGGCCGTTATTTTAACTAGCGCCTCGGGGAGGACGGATCAGACGCCATGTCATCGCACATTGGTCAGCCGCTGCGTTAAAAGGGAAACGACATAAAAAAATAGCGTTTTTCAAATGGTTATGGCCACTGTACCCTAAAGGTCGCAATTTCGCCACTTTTCTATGCGGTCTGTGCGTTGCTCCCGAACTCGGCAAGGATTGGTAGGGGACCCACTATCTGGAAGGGGGCGCGGGAAACAAAATCGATGTAAACCCAATCACTAAAACTTCATAGAAGCTAATTTCACGGCAAAAGTAATTTTCAATCTGTAGTTCCTATTATAATAATCGCTGATGATCCCGCCACGAGGGTCCTTGTTCAGGTACTTCCTGCTACAGGGTGACAAAGCTTAGTCCCTGTCTCTAAATTGTGCTCCTGCGTTGTTTCATCTGAGTGGCTTCTCTTCTCCATGGGCGTCCCGAGGCCGGGTGTTACCCGGTCTCCAGATCGGGTGACACCCTGCTGAGTCGTCATCGCTTGTGCACGTGACGTCACCTCGTTTGTGCGTGATGAGGTCATTGCGCATGCGCGGCCATCTGATTGACGCCTGTGCCGGCAGAGAGAGGAGGAGACATTCCCCTGGTGGGATGAGGTATGCCGCCGGGTCCCCTCCTCTCTCCTGACACTGTCGGGCTCTCGGTCCATGACCGAGTGCCCTGACTTTTTAGAGGGGGTGACACCAAAATGACTGTCAGTCATTTGGTGTCACCCCTGCAATGGGTTTTGGCCGCACCCACCGCGTGACGCCATTACTCTACTTCATTTCTGAGTGTTGGGAATGGAATTGAAGGTCCAGATTCACTAGATCATCAATTTGGGCAGCTTTGGTTATCAGAACCTGAGCTCCTCCAAACACGGAAGGGACATAGGGCCCCCTGCCTAATCAGCTGCCAGCCAGAGCATTCCCCGCCCCCCAGCTACACATAAATAATGGGTTGGGATGCTGGTGCTGACATTGGCTAGATGGCCATATTAGGTCACTGTCATGACCAATTATATCTATGTGGACATATAAGGTCGATGCCATTGCTGCATCCAACCTCTTTACTTCCATGTAGCTGTAGGTGGGGAATTTCCTGGCTACAGCTGATTGGGTGACAGTAGAGGGAGCTTCGGACATCATTGTCCTCACATTGCCACATGGCCATATTAGGTCGTTGTCATTGACCAAATATAGTCATGTGGCCAAATAAGGTTGCTGACAAGGGGCGCACCCCACCCTTTTTCTTACCTGCAGCTGTGGACGGGGAATTCCCTGGCCACAGCTGATTGAGCGGCAGTAGAAGGAGCTTCCTTCCAAGTTTGGAGGAGCTCAGCTTCATACCGGGTTCCCTTCGAACCTTACCTCATCCCTACTTGTCATCTCTAAGTATTCATCTCTGTAACTCAAAGGGTTCGTTCACACCACAGGGCAGTGCGTTCCGGTCAGAATCAGACCGGAACGCACTGCCCACATTGCGGCCGCCTCACATTTTTACCGGGCTGGAGGGGGCGTGGCGGGCCATTGAAGTGAATGGCACCATAGCCACTCCATGCGTCCGCAATGCGATCGCACGGAATCGCAAGGCACATTGTGCCTGCAAAAAAGTGCTTGCAGCATTTTGAGCGCACCCCACCGGACTGCACTGCAGGCACAATGTGCCCTGCGATCCCATGCTGGCGATCGCATTGCGGACGCAGGGCGTGGCTACGGTGCTATTTGCTTCAATGGCCCGCCACACCCCCTCCAGCCCGGCAAAAAAGTGACCCGACTCCTCTCATTCTCTCTCGCCCTCTCTCTCTCTCTATCCTCTCTTTCTCTTCTCTTCTCTCTCCTCCTCTTCGCTCTCTCCTCTCTCTTTCTCTCTCTTTCTTTCTCTCTCTCTATCTTTCTCTCTCTTTCTCCTCTCATCCTCTCTCTCTTTCTTCCTCTCTCTCTTCTCTCTCTCTCTCTTCTCTCTCTCTCTCTTATCCTCTCTCTTTCTTTCTTTCTTTTTTTCTCTCTCTCATCTCTTCTCTATCTTTCTCCTCTCATCCTCTCTCTCTCTCTCTCTCTCTCTCTCTCTCTCTCTCTCCTCTCTCTCTCTCTTTCTCCTCTCATCCTCTCTCTCTCTCTCTCTCTTTCTCCTCTCTCTCCGTCTGCTCCAGTTCCTCCTCTCCCGGCATCCACAGGGGGCTGAATTAATAATCCATCAAAGTGTCAGATATGAATCTTGTTTGCTGTGTTTACAAGTACTCCAGCCCGCGCCTTTGTCATATTTCGGGATTGCTTTGCGGAGAATGCCGAGTTCAAGGCGACCGATTCATACTTAATTCAGCCTTTTCAAAACAGCCAATTCCAGGACTGGTGACACGGCTGGCGGTGTATTGAGCGCATTTTATATCCTCGTCGCTCTCAGGACAGCGGCAGTTAACTCAAAACTGTTGCCGAAACACCCCCTCCCCCCAATTCCAACAGCGTTCTGCGAAATCAAAAAATTGCACATTCAGAATTAAAAAATGCTTAAAGAGCGAAATGAAACGTTTTACTTGATGTTCCGGGAGAGGTTTCAGCTTTAGGAAGAGGAACATCCAGGACAGAAAGCAAATATACAGCTAAGACAATCATGTGACCCGCTTGACCTGCCAAAATATTTGTAGCATACAGCTAGAGCAGGGGTGGGCACCTCCGGCCCTCCAGAGGGAGGGCCTGGAGTTGCCCACCCCTGAATTAGAGGGTGACACTGCTATTCAGTACATAGAGCTCTGCAGCTGCCAGAGTTCTCCTCATATCCAGCCTGTTCCTTGGACTGTAAATTAGGATTTCTTGCCAGGTGCTCACCTATTCTGTATACCTATTAAAAAAAAAACCCTCACCCTTCCAGCTATGCCTAAACCCTTCTGCCCCCACTGCATGAAACATGACATCCCTGTGCAGTACTCTCTCAGCTAGCGTGACAACACTCCGTCCTTATTTTCCAATTGTTTTGGTGCATGGCGGAAAAAAAATGTCTCCTTTCACCTTAAAAAAAAAAGTCCTCTCATCCCTATTCACTGTCCCTGAGCATTTCCAAGACACACTCATAGCAGTGACAATATCTGTGAACATTCGTTTTGTGTGAATAATGGCAAAAAAAGGAGCATTCTTCAAATATATTTTCTTTTCAGGGTGAATGTTTTGTGATGTAATACCACTTAATGGCCACTAGATGGAGCTGAGAAGCATGGGAAATAAACACTTATTGCCTCAGCTCCACCTACTGGCCACAATGCAGTATTACGGGCAGCTAAAACTGAGTGCGAAAAGCATATCGCCGCAGATAGTAAAAAGAAGAAATTTGACCTGAAAAGAAAATATATGAAGAACGTTCGTTTTTGCCATCATTTGCACAAAATGAACATTCGCAAACAGGCCCCTAATACTTTTCTTTACAGAAAATGTTTATTTTTGTAATAGGAAAAGGAGCAGATCACCAGCGCTCAATAATAAAGATGAAGATGTCCCTTTTATTGGACAAAAACGTCACAGAAATCCAAATAAGCCGACGTTTCGGGGCCGCGCAAGGGTCCCTTCCTCAAGGCAGAAAGACGTGAGCGGAAGCCATGGTCCCTTCCTCAAAGCCTTGAGGAAGGGACCCTGCGCGGCCCCGTGTCAGGAGTGCCAATGGTTTGGCAGAAGAATGAAGTGGAACTCACTGGCAGGAAATGGCCTGAAGCGTCCGAAGGCAGAAGTACAAAAGGGTTAATCCAGAGAGAAGTCAAGTCCGAGTCGAGGCAGGCAGCAAAGGTTCAGGGGCGAAAGGCAGTCCAAGGTCGGCAACTGGAGGTCCAGATAAAGGGGGTCAGGAAACAAAGCAAGGCAAATGTACAGGGAGCTAGGAAATCACACCACAGGATGAGATAACTCAGCAACGAGTCAGAGCTCTGGTCAGGTTTTTATAGCCAGGGGGTGTAAGTCAGCCCCCCTGTCGCCGAGGCAACTAGGAGGCTTCTGTCCACGAGAGCCAATGGCAGGCGAGAGGTGGTATGGGTGTGTACGGGAACCTCCCCCAGCTAGGTCCACAGGCCTAAACAGGTGCAGGCACGCTATGCATGTGCTCCTGGGGATGCGCGCGCAGCCTGCGTACTGCGCATGCGCACCCGCCGCACGACTCTGCAACCCGGACGCCAGTGGTTCTGCCAGGCTGGAGGGAGACCTGTACCCTGTGCCGTGCCCACTGACCCTGTGGGGAGGTGACACCCCTGGTTTCCTGACACCCCGAAACGTCGGCCTATTTGGATTTCTGTGCCGTTTTTGTCCACTAAAAAGGGACATATTCCTCTTTATTATTGAGCGCTGGTGATCTGCACGGCACGGCGCCATCCGTGGTAAAATATCTCCGCGAGCACCGCTTTACTCATTGGCCGGGACTGCTGCGAGGTGTGCGGAGGGCTTCTCCATCGACCTACATCTATTTTTGAGATCCTTCAATTTGCGTCCCTGAATGTGTCAGTATTCAGCTCAGTTCAGTGAAATCTCCGACCCTGTTCCACGTTCTTCTCGTAATTATT
>NW_017307034.1:59741-63129 GCF_000935625.1 Nanorana parkeri
CCGACTCACTGCTCGGCTGTTTGGCTTGGCAGCGGCGGCCGAATTTGTAAAAGTTCCATTGTGTGTCATCAAGAAGACGGTCGCTAATTCTTAATAACGGAATCTAATTGTGGCGCGTTTCCTTTGATTCGCGGTTCTCGCGCTGCGGGCCTGTCCAAGTAGCTTTGTTTTCCTTGTGCGCGGCCTTGAAGACATTCTGCTTGAATCTGCGATATGATATTTTTATGAGGTATTGTCAGATTTATTAGACGGGTGTGGGGGGGAGGGGAGGGGGGTTTCCTGTCTCAATGATTCGCTCGGTTTTCAGCTGTCGGGGTTAGAAGGGTTCCTTAACAGCCAGCCAGAAAATTGTAACAACAAAAAGTAATCAAAACCATGAATTTCCGAAACGCGGCTGAACTTTTTACCCTTTTCCTGATGCCTCATCACAATCATTTTTCTTCCCTTGTTTTTGCAAAAAAAAATTGGAGGCTGGTAAGGCGCGGGTCGTAATTGAAGAGGACGGCGACCGGCCAGCTTGTAAGACTTGTCCTTGTTCTTTAGACGGCCAACGGCCGAAAAGGAGAAATTCTAAAAAGGTGGAAAGGTTATTTTTCTCCACCGCTGAGCAGAAGGGAACGGATCTGTGAATGTATGAGGTCATTAAAGAGGACCTGTCATTAGATATTCCTCAACGTTAGGTGCAGCATGCTGAGCAATGTATCAATGCTTATTAATGTATCGTTTTTGAAGTCAGGTAGTGATGTTGGGTGAGAAGACCTGGCTCACAAATGGTGTTCCAATTCATCCCAAAAAGGGTTGAGGTCAGGGCTCTGTGCAGGACAGTTCTTACACACAAAACTGGTCAAGCTATGTTTTTTGGATTAAATCAATCCCCATCTCTCCTTACCTTCCACTGCTTGGTCTCCTAACTGTCCCCGTCTCTCTACACCTTCCTTTGATTGGGTTCCCCTTCATCTTTCATCACCTTCCTCTGGTACATCACCTTAATTTCACCATTCCTATCTCTCCTCACCAAATATGGAGTTGCCCCCCATTGCAGCTACCACAGCCTTCACTCTTCTGGAAAAGCCTTCCACAAGATTTTGGAGGGTGTCTGTGGGAATTTGTCCCATTGGTGAGGTCAGGTACTGATGTTGGATGAGAAGACCTGGCTAACAATTGGCGTTCCAATTCATGCCAAAGGTGTTCAGTAGGGTTGAGGTCAGGGCTCCGTGCAGGGCACTTGAGTTCCTCCACCAAACTGGAAAAATGTGGTCTTTATGGATTCGATCAATCCCTATCTCTTATTAACTTCCATTGATTGGTCTGCTAATTGTCCCCCATCTCTCCTCACCTTCCTTTCATTGGAGTCCTCCTCATTTTCCTTCACCTTCCTCTGATCCATCACCTTCATCACCACCATTCCCATCTTTCCTCACCCAATATGAAGTTGCCCCCCTATGCAGCTACAGAAGCCTCCACTCCTCTAGGAAGGCTTTCCACAAGATTTTGGAGTATGTCTCTGAGAATTGGTTCTGGACTGCTGCCATTTGTGAGGTCAGGTACTGATAAAGACCCGGCTCACAACCGGTGTTCCAATTCATTCCAAAGGTGTTCAGTAGACATGTGCGATTCGTTTCGTTACGAATCGAAATTCGTATGAATTTTCCTGAAATTCGTAGATTTGTAAGCATCCGAAATCCGAATTGCAGTTTCCGAATTATATACGAAATACGAAATTCCGTTAACGAATTTCGCATCCGAATTTCTTTGAAACGGGAACTAATATTACCCCTGTAAATGAGGTTGAACAACATGACAAGATTTTTTTTTAAATCCGAAATACGGATCCGCTGCTGCTGAGAGTCGCATTACAATACACAGGCAGGAAATACGAAATTCCGTTGACGTATTTTCGTTCCGTTATGAACATTCGTTATATTGAAGTTAAAAAGCAAAGTACATTTATATTGGAGTTGATGGTAGTTTTTTTTAAAGTCCGAAATACGAAATTCGGATACGGAATCCGTTAACGGAATTCGTATTTCGGATAAAAAAACAACTACCACATCGGCTCCAATATTAACAAAGGTATTTTTGCTTTTTAACTTCATCATAACGAATGTTCGTAAAGTTACGAAAATGTGCCGAAACTAACGAAAATCCGTATTTCGTACGAATCCGAATTGAGTTTCGGGTTACAAATTACGAAATACGAAATAACGGATATTCCGAAACGGAACAAATTTTTTGACGGCGCACAAGTCTGGAAGTTACCCCGATATTCAGCTACAGAAGCCTCCACTCCTCTGGGAAGGCTTTCCACAAAGTATGTCTGTGAGAACTGGTTCTGGACTGCTGCCATTTGTGAGGTCAGGTACTGATAAAGACCCGGCTCACAACCGGTGTTCCAATTCATTCCAAAGGTGTCCAGTAGGGTTGAGGTCAGGGCTCTGTGCAGGACACTCGAGTTCCTCCACCAAGCTGGTCAAACAATAGTCCCTTGGACAGGTCTGATCACTCCGTGGTTGGATCCATACTCTAATATCTGTGCACTGTGTTATATGTTTTCAGTACACATGAACCGTGGGATGATGTAAATTAAATCCACGCCTACTCTGCACTTATTTGCATTCCTGAGTCACCCGTGTCATTTCGTATCTTCCAGCCCATATGTTTGAGATTTGGACGCCAGGTATTGCTGGAAGAAAACATTCTGTTCACAAGCCCCATACACTGCTATTATGTCACGTTCAGTCACTATGCGTTTATAGGTTTGTGGTGTGTTAAGTTCATTCTAGAATAAAACATGACAAATAAATATCTATAAAGATTACTTACGCACTTTGATGGGCCTCACAATTGGTCACTTTTTTTTTTTTTACTAGTTCTTTTTTTTACTGTTTTTTACTCTTTTTTTTTACTGTTTGTTCCAATCATCATCGGAGATACACAAATGACCTTTTCCCATGTGTGGTCAGTTTATCCGTGCACAAGCAACTTACACATGCGGCATCCAAAGAGGGCATGCTTATATCATTGAAGATTCATAGAAGTCACAGCATGCTATATTCATCTGGTGCTAATATCAGCACAAGTCGTGGATCCTTCAAAATGCATTGAAGTCCCTGAACCCTGAGCAACAATGTATCTTATTTGTGTATCACTCGGCTGTAGATAATTTGCAAAGCATTCATTTATTTCCCTGCACACCAACATGCCCTCTCCCGTGCATGCTTCCCCCCGTCATACCCTCCGTGCACTTCCTCCTCATTATTTGTAATGTCTCACTCACACCCAGTCTGGAAAAGTATCTAAAGCACAATGTAGAACTGCATTGTGTATGAACAACATTATAGTTTTGTCTCAGAGTCAGATGCAAGCTGGGGTGCACAGAGCCCCCCCC
>NW_017307034.1:64276-64509 GCF_000935625.1 Nanorana parkeri
CGAGATTGTAGATGAGATATTATCACAGAGCGATGATAAATCAGGAGATTTATGACAGAAGTACAGTTTTATCTGCAGCCTTCTTCCCGCTAGTTAAGACTTGCGATAAAACAAACACTTTTATTGGCCGGATTCCACCTTCCGTCCCAACAAAGAAACAAAATATCAGAAAAGAAGAATCATTGCGTAGAATCTCAGACTGAACGATACTTCGATCTACGGACAATTACATC
>NW_017307034.1:64640-67496 GCF_000935625.1 Nanorana parkeri
CAGCAGCCTGGCTGTCCGAGTCAGATGCCATAGCGACCCAGGCGGCCCGCACGGCATCAGGGAGATGTCCTGGCCGGGCCCCGACGCGCCCCGGGCCCCATAGCGGCCGTCTGGGTCGCTATGGTGATTGTTACGCCACTGTCTCCGATGCTCCTCATGGATAGCTGATATCAGTGGACAGCCGAGGACTTCCGGATCGCTCATGGTTTCTAAGCAAGTCACAATATTGAACACGTCTGTAATAAAAATGGACAAAATAAGCAAATTTACATTTATTGGAACTTTGCTGGAAGATGAAACTGGGGACGAGCGATGTCAAGGTGACATGTGACCTATGGTGAACAGCGCTGAAGCTCAAATTTGGGTTGAATTAAAATTTAAAATTCTATTGAATGTTTATTTTTTAACTTAGAATTGTATCAAAGTCAGCGGGGGACAGTTTCTTTTTTTCATTAATTGGTTGATTTTTGAAACTTTTTCATGATTTGTATTGGGTGGTCCCCAGATAAGCGGACGCAGGGTCCTCTATCAGTGACTTGTATGTAGTTCAGCCCTGTAGACGGAATCCTTCACAATGGGATCTGACGACTTTCCCGATACCCCATAAAATACTTCCGGAGGAGGAGGAGCCTGGCACAGAGCGTCACATCTATCCGTCGGTGTCAATCTGCCGTCCTGGCTGCACGTGGATGGCGTTTCCCGTTACTTTAGCGCAGGGATGTCCAAACAGAAAAGTTTGCGTCATTTGGGAAATTGGATCCATTGCAGATCACATCTCTGAAATTATCCGGAGGGAGCTCGGGGGGGGGATACGGAGAATGGAGACAGAATATCCTCATGAGTGGGAAAATGGCGAAGATTGGCACGGCACTTCTCGCTCCTCGGAGACCGCTACAAAATCAGAGACCCTAAAAAATGCCAAATTCCGGCAAACAATTACAATATCCTGAAAAACGTCAATAGCCTGAAAATTGCCGACATGCTGGAAAATGGCGGTTGCCTACCCACTAGTGCAGGTCAGGTGCCACTTCTGCTACATCTAAATGTGTTGTCCCTCTCCGAGGACCGTCTGGTGGTTTTCTTGTCTCTGGTTGATCTAGACCAATGGTTCTCAACCTATGTAACCTTAGGACCCACATTTGTCCTTGAACATTAAGTGGCGACCCAAGTTGCACCGCAATGGAACGCACTGCATTGTGGTACCGTGCGTTCTGGTGCAGATGATCCTCAGCTTGCGTCCAGTGCTGGGCTGCAGTGACGGAGCTCCATCCATACATGCATTGCTTGTACAAATCCCTTGTTCGCCCTGTAGAGGTGTCGGGAGCCCGAATGTGACGTCACTCTGATCCAGGCATCTCTACAGGTCACGTGAGGGAGATATAAGCAATGCATGTATGGATGAAGCTACCTCGCGGCCATAGCTCCAGCCCACCCAACCTTAAGCTGACACTTGGCGCCAGGCAGCATATTCTGAATGGCTGCTCAGCGCCAGAATTGATATTGCTGCGGTAGGGGGAGGCTGAGGAGCCTCTCACATAGAAAAGTGGAAGGCACGCGGCAACCCACTGAACACGGGGTCGCGACCCACCACTTGAGAACCAAGGTTCTAGACCAATGTGAAGGGGGAACTCTGATATCAAAGGGGGGGCTCTGATGTGAAGGGGGGGTCCCTGACATGAAGGGGGATCCTGATGCAGGGGCGCCCCAAGGCCGGGTGTAATCCGGAGTGGGTGGCATCACAGTATTCTAGTCTCAGTGTACAGACCCAGAAGCTCAGCTCAGGGATGGTGGGAGCCCCTCATAATGGGCACAGCGGGTGTACAGACCCGGGAACTCAGCACAGGGATGGTGGGGGCCCCTCATAATGGGCACAGCGGGTGTACAGACCCGGGAACTCAGCACTGGGATGGTGGGGGCCCCTCATAATGGGCACAGCAGGCACACAGACCCAGGAACTGTGAGAAGATTGATATTTCAGTGTTGGGTACATGTTGAAGCGTTAAGCCAACTGGCAGTCTGAAGTGGAATGACTTTTGAAAGTTGAACCTCGACATTTCTTGAAATAAACATGAAAAGATTGCGTCTTCCTTTTACAAACAGTCATTTGTTGGATGCTCTGCGGTGGAATGGACGCCGCCACCTCCGTCCACAGTTACCTGGCATTTTTATTGGTGACGTCATCTCCGCCGTTCCTTGAGGCCTGCGGGCACCCAAGGGGTTAATCTGCTGACTAACGACAGCGCGAGATGAAAATATCCATCAAAGGGAGACACGACGCGGAGAAATGTCACCCAAATGTTACCTCCAGACCTGCTATTTTCTGTCAGCCCTGCAATCCGTTTTAATCTCCATGTTGCGGCGTAATAAGTACCCTGCTCCGGTAATAACGGCGCTGTCACCCAGCGAGAGAGAGAGGCGCTCGGAGCTCCCTCCCTGTCACTAATGTCACAAAGGAAAAACAACCCCGGAGATTTCTTCTTTATTCTTTTATTTTTCATTTTCTGCTTTGTTAAATTCCCGGCGTGGTTGGAGCGGGTCAAAGGGCGACTCGGCGGAATCCGCAACCAGGCCCGGCACTACCGCAAGGCAAGTCAGGCGGCCGCCTGACGGCGCTGCAGGGCGAGGGCGGAAAAAACAGGGCATTGTGAGAAGTACTTGTACTTGTCAAAATGCCCCGATGCTTGCGCTATGTTTTTTTTTTTTTCCACTTACCTTCGGTGCGGGAGAGCAGCGGCGAGTCAGCGCTGGTCCGGTGGGAGGAGCTCCTGGTGGGGTCCTAATTTAGCTGGCCCGGTGACTGCCAGAGGATCCTGACACGCGCGGCACCTCAGGCAGTCGCCGGCCAGCTAAATTAGG
>NW_017307034.1:68129-70337 GCF_000935625.1 Nanorana parkeri
ATATGTTTTGTGGAATGCGGACCCAATGCCGAGGCCAAGGTCCATGGCACCCAGGACAAGAATGCAAAAGTGTGCCCCCCGCCCCCCAGTCTCCCCTCCCCCAGTCAGGGCCAGATTTACTCTCTCTGCTGCCCCAAGGCCGGGTTCCTCAATTACCTGAAGCAGGGCTAAATGTAAAAAAAAAACTAGTCGCCCGGCGGTTGTGCTGCCCCTCTACTCCATGCTGCCCCAAGACCGGGCCTCGGTGGCCTTGTGTGAAATCCGGCCCTGCCTCCAATGATCAGTCTGCTGCAGGCAGGAGGAAGCAATTCCTCAGTCTCCCCTCCCCCAGTGATAAGTCAGCAACATTGTAACTTTGTATCCAGTCACCAGGTGAGAGGCTGCAGCAGGGGCTGATCTTTGTCAGACATTTGTGAACACAGCCAAGAACTGGGAGCGGGATTTACATGATTGTGTTATCTCTGAACCAGCATCTCAGTTCAGGAAGTAGATGGTGACCCCTGGATGATGCCTGAACAAAGATGGCAGCGTCCTTCATGTTTTCATGATTGGGGGGCAGCACAAGGAGGAGGTTACCAGATGATCAAAATGATACCCGGTGACACCCTACTGACCACGCCCACTTGTAACCATGCCCATTTGTTGCCACACCCACAAAATCATGATAAAAATCATGATAAAAATGGGGGCGCCCCATTTTTATCATGCCCTAAAACAATGGGTCACAGACTTCTGGAAGAGGAAGCAGACATTGAAGATGTAAAGACAACGCATGCCCTGGGCACAAGGAGTGAAATAATGCGGCACGCACCGCAAGTCATGCATGTGGTCAAATTGGGCTAAGAATGGGAGTGCCGGGATCAGGAGGGAGTAACGCAGAACACAGGGGTCAGAGGAGTGCAGAGAGCAGGGATCAGGAGTGTATAACATATGGAGTACAGGGGTCAGCATCAGCTGCATCAGTAACTTTGAATCTTATTATAAAAGACGATCGTTACAATGTGATCTGCGTCTGAGGCCAGTTCCTAAAATCCGTAAACATTTCCATTGATGCTTCCTAAAAAAATGTGGTCCCTTGGACATG
Organism: Nanorana parkeri; assembly: GCF_000935625.1. Classification (NCBI taxonomy): domain Eukaryota; kingdom Metazoa; phylum Chordata; class Amphibia; order Anura; family Dicroglossidae; genus Nanorana; species Nanorana parkeri. Next base: position 69,214 of record NW_017307034.1, read on the forward strand.
CTCTGTGTACTCTGCGTGTGCTGAACACTCCCAAAAAAAAATGTGCTTCGTGCTTGAGTATCTGGCCCACCAATCTTTGCAGATGTCTGCACGGAGCTGCAAGTCAAATCTCAGACATCTTCTGCATTTCCAGTGAAATAGCAAAGCATTGGTATTGTGAAGGCTTTCTGGTTCCTTTGAAGGAGTATTTCAAGATGTTGGATAGTGTTGGATAGTGTTGGGGAGTGTTGGAAGCCCTATCATGTTTTTATTGCTCTCTGGGGCTCAATTAGAGGGATTTCACATCACTTCCTGTGACAGTAACAATGGTTTCCTCCGACAGGAAGTGAGGGAAAATCTGCAACAGGGACCCAGATAGTAACAGTGACCCGCAGATTTGCCCATTGACAGACTCACCTCTTCCAGGATCGCTATAGTTCAGCCGAGCCCCCCTCCCTGCTGCAGTACTTACCCCTGTGTTCTTTGTACCCGATTCCAGTGTGCCCATTGTACCCTGAGACTCCAGTATGCCCAGTGCTCCAAGACTCCAGTGTTACCAGTATACCCAGCGACTCCAGTGTGCCCACTTTACCCAGCGACTCCAGTGTGCCCAGTGCTCCAAGACTCCAGTGTTACCAGTATACCCAGCGACTCCAGTGTGCCCACTTTACCCCAAGAGTCCTGTGTGCCCAGTGCTTCCTGAGACTCCAGTGTTACCAGTATACCCAGCGACTCCAGTGTGCCCACTTTACCCCAAGAGTCCAGTGTGCCCAGTGTTCCCTGTGACTCTAGTGTTACCAGTACACCCAGCAACTCCAGTGTGCCCAGTACACCAAGCAATTTCAATGTGCCCAGTACACCCAGTGACTCCAAGGTACCCAATGTGGTCAATACACCCAGTGACTCCAGTACAACCAGCACATCTGCTGACACCAGTGTGCCCCTGTGCACCCGTGGCTCCAGTGCACCCCTGTATACTCCTTGGCGCCATCCAGTAGCCATAATGCAGTATTACATTCACAATGGCGAATGGCTACGCAAATTGCATTATCTGTGACACTGAAACCGTGTCCATGTACTGCGCCAATGCATTCTACTTTCCAAGACTAGTCACCATTGTCCCATAAAATGTCATTGCTAATTCA
>NW_017307034.1:70361-74018 GCF_000935625.1 Nanorana parkeri
TGGGGGGGGGTTAACATGAAACGGTCAGTACAAGTTGGCGATTCATGTTTTGGGGAGTGTGTGTATTTTCGGAGGGGCGGTGTCGCTGTTTGTTAAAAATGTTACTGGATTTTTTTTTGACATGAACCATCCTGCGGAGGCTCCTTCCCAGCAATAGTAAGTGTTGGCTCAGCACTTCGTCTCTCGAATGTTCGCACATACTAGTTTAATTTAGATAAATCTCTCCTTATAAACAACATTCCACATCCAGCCTGTCCCAAATGACGGTTTGGAATGTGCAGGAGAATCGAAATAGAAGTCTTTAAAATTAAACAAAAACGTTCCTGCGTTTAATTCAATCAAGTTGAGTGTTTCGGAGGAGAACATTAGTGGGTAGAGTAAATGGAGACATCACAAGGCATGTTATTTTACCATGTGTGAACAGCCACATAAAACCCGCAGCTCAATGTCACTGTCTTATCTGGAGAATTGAACAAGAACGAAAAAAAAAAAAGTTTGGCACAACAAAAAAAACAACAAAAAAACTCATCTGGTTGTAATCGACAGCCTGAGATCAGTCGTCTTCCAGAGGCTCCATCAAACCGAGGACCTTCCCAGTCCTCATCCATCTCCTTCTAATGTTTCACTCAGAAAAGGGTTGTTAATGAAGCTGAGCCATTAAACGATCTCCAACAAGAAGGTTTTCTACTCACACTGTTTAATCAAGGAGGGAAGTGGTCCCATATAATTTGGCCTTCTCCATTGGGGCCCCTCAACAATGGCAGGTATTGGATGATCAGAGGGATTGTAGACGTGCCATGCGTCACTCGTGCATCAGTGCAGACCTAAATGTTTCTCAGGAGGAAGAGATCCCGATGTTAATCCTTTGGAAATGAAGGAACTGTTAAGCAGTCATGAGGCAATAAAGAGGACCTGTCACTTCTTTTGCTATCACATAAGGGGGTTTCTTAGCCCCCTGATAGCAATAAAGTTAAGTGGAAAAAAAAAATAGGAAAAAAAATTAGTTACACATAAAAAAGAATTAAAAAAAACAAACATTTGTTTTAAAGTTCCCACCCATACATACACGCATGCAAACATGCGTCAGGGGCGCATGCCTGCGAAAACGACGATTGCGCCCATTACGCCGCACATGTTACATATTCCCGCGAACGTCGGAGTGAGAGCAATAATTCTCGGGCCATCAATCACCGATAACACTAAACTGACGAGCGGTAAAAGCTTTTAAAGCGTCGCCTATGGCCAATTTTGAGTATGGTAGTTTTTTTGCATTTCGCGTGTGCGCGCAATTTTTAAGCATGACGTGTTTGGTGTCTATTTACCCGACGTGACCACCGTCTTTTATATTTTACCAAAATAATTGGGTAATAATAATTGTTTCCTAACATAATGTAAAAAAAACCAAAAACCTTTTTTTCCCCAAAATTTTCAGTAATTTTTCAGAAATATAGTAAAAAATAAAACCCCAGTGGTGATTAAATACCACCAAAATAAAGCTCTATCTGTCCCCAAAAAATGGTCTAAAATTCGTTTCAGTACAGCGTTGCATGACGGAATAAACGTGAGTCAAAGTACCGCAGCGCTGAATACTGAAAAATGGCCTGGCCAGGAAGGGGGTGTAACACCGCGGTCAGCAAGTGGTTAACCTTAGCGGCGAGACAAGTTTTTTTACATGCCGGCTGGTGAGTGTGCCGGGAAAACTTTTTGCCGTTTTACTGTTTTAAAGCCCATTCCGTGTGCACCGCGCTGTAAAGCTGGTAACGAATTGATGAGCGCGTTTGTCATCTGTTTTGCTCGCCATTCTTCTGACCCGGAGGCGCCCGTTTGCACCCCTCCTCAGCGGATGAAGACGCGCGGTTTGGCACGGGTCCGTTCTCTGGGAATTCTCTCCGACGATATAGATTTCTCGGTTTGGGGCGTATTAAATGATATTATTCGCTTTCCCAGTCTGCAATTTGTTGGTATACGGAGAGGGCAGCAAGATCTGCAGGCAGCAAATGAGCCATCAAATGAGATTCTAATTCTCTCTTCTTCCCTTTGACCGTTGGGCAAGAGACGGCAGCGCGGCTTCTTCCTGTGTCAGCGAAGCCGGGCGCTTCCACTACCATGATACCAGCCTTAGATTGAGGAAACCGAACGTCCCCAGGTGACCCCGCCAGAGGGGATCTGAGGGGGCGGGTCATCTTTTCCAGCATGGCCCCCGGAGGAAGAAACAATGTATACAGGTGACAGGATTAATAAAGAGAACCTGTCACCTCCAAATGCTATCACACGGGGGATTGTTAGCTCCTGTGTGATAGCAATAAAGTTAAGTGGAAAAAATTATAAAATACAAATTTAAAAAAAAAAAGTAAAAAAAAATGAAAAAAAAATTCCACAAAAATGTATCTAAAACAATTCTGTAGAGGGGAACCATGAGCCCAGACATGTGCGCACCAGGCCAGGGAGCGATAGAAGCTGCACAGACACATGACTATTGACATCCAGCATACATGAAGGCCGCCCTATCCCTGCGCCCATGGTCAGATGGAGATGCACTCTCGTAGTGTGAGGCTTTCTTCGGGTATCTGGTCTGGTTTCCATGTTCCTATACAATGTATACGTCGGAGATCTCGGGGTTCATGAACATGAAACTTAAAAGGAGAACTATGAGGGGGGGAGGGGCTTTTCACTCACCTCATAGTTCTAGTCGACCTGTGACAATGAGACTGTCACAGGTCGGCTCAGTAGATCGGGAGGTGAGCGAACACATACCGGCGTTCGCTCACCTCTCGATCCTATCACGGCTCTCTGCCGTGACAGGGGAGGGGCTGGATTCCCCCCTCCCTGCTCCGATCCCCCAGCGCTGACTGGCAGAACGGACGGGGGAGGGGGGCGGGTACAGCTGGCTCTGCCTCTAGATAGGCAGAGCCAGCTGTCAGTCACGCAGCTGGGCGGATCCCGACGTCCAGGTCGGGATCCGCTCCGGCTGCGGCGTCTCAGTATACCGCGAGCTGTAGCTCCCTATATACTGAGCTTAGGGTGACGGGAGGACGCTAGTTTGTGTTCTCCCGTTACCCTAAGGAGAACTATGGGGGAAACACTGACCCCGTAGTTCTCCTTTTAAGAAACAAGTTTTGCAGAGTAGTTGGGGTCCCGCCAGGGGTGACACTGACAAGGTGAAGGTTTTTGTGCCATTAATTACAATGTTTCCCTGAATTGCTCACACGGCACTAAAACTTCTTCTTTCTTCTAATTGTCTTTAATTAAATTGAATTAGCGAGCGATTAGTTACTGAGTCTGGATTGGCAAAGTGTCAGCGGTGAAGCCTGCCAGCCACAGGTGATGGGGAGGAATGGGTTGTAGAGGAAGATGGATCCCTGCGGGGGTATAGAAGAGGCAACAGACGTTCAGAGCAGGCCGTGTTCACTACGCTATTGGACGGCCGCTTCCGGGTCACTGCGAGGGGTCACTGTGATACAAATAACACATAGAGACACAACTCCGCGCAAACACAATAATCAGATGAAATACATAGAATGGGGCTGCTTCACCTGCCAAAGAATTTGTATTTCTGTCTCCATCCAGTCCAGAGATTTACACATCTCCGCTCAACAGCACAGCACTGCCCGGCAAGGGACCAGGTTTACTCTGCTTATACATGCCTTCCATTGCCCC
>NW_017307034.1:74065-74443 GCF_000935625.1 Nanorana parkeri
ACGGAGGCGGGGCTGCACATAGCTTCCTGCAAGCTCCTGCAGATAGAAGACTGAAGGGAAGGACGGAGAATAGATAGAAGACTGAAGGGAAGGACGGAGGTCAGATAGAAGACTGAAGGGAAGGACGGAGGTCAGATAGAAGACTGAAGGGAAGGACGGAGGTCAGATAGAAGACTGAAGGGAAGGACGGAGGTCAGATAGAAGACTGAAGGGAAGGACGGAGGTCAGATAGAAGACTGAAGGGAAGGACGGAGGTCAGATAGAAGACTGAAGGGAAGGACGGAGGTCAGATAGAAGACTGAAGGGAAGGACGGAGGTCAGATAGAAGACTGAAGGGAAGGACGGAGGTCAGATAGAAGACTGAAGGGAAGGACGGAG
>NW_017307034.1:74468-76643 GCF_000935625.1 Nanorana parkeri
TGGATAGAAGATTGAAGGGAAGGACGGAGGTCAGATAGAAGACTGAAGGGGAGGACGGAGGTCAGATAGAAGACTGAAGGGGAGGACGGAGGTCAGATAGAAGACTGAAGGGGAGGACGGAGGTCAGATAGAAGACTGAAGGGGAGGACGGAGGTCAGATAGAAGACTGAAGGGGAGGACGGAGGTCAGATAGAAGACTGAAGGGGAGGACGGAGGTCAGATAGAAGACTGAAGGGGAGGACGGAGGTCAGATAGAAGACTGAAGGGGAGGACGGAGGTCAGATAGAAGACTGAAGGGGAGGACGGAGGTCAGATAGAAGACTGAAGGGGAGGACGGAGGTCAGATAGAAGACTGAAGGGGAGGACGGAGGTCAGATAGAAGACTGAAGGGGAGGACGGAGGTCAGATAGAAGACTGAAGGGGAGGACGGAGGTCAGATAGAAGACTGAAGGGGAGGACGGAGGTCAGATAGAAGACTGAAGGGGAGGACGGAGGTCAGATAGAAGACTGAAGGGGAGGACGGAGGTCAGATAGAAGACTGAAGGGGAGGACGGAGGTCAGATAGAAGACTGAAGGGGAGGACGGAGGTCAGATAGAAGACTGAAGGGGAGGACGGAGGTCAGATAGAAGACTGAAGGGGAGGACGGAGGTCAGATAGAAGACTGAAGGGGAGGACGGAGGTCAGATAGAAGACTGAAGGGGAGGACGGAGGTCAGATAGAAGACTGAAGGGGAGGACGGAGGTCAGATAGAAGACTGAAGGGGAGGACGGAGGTCAGATAGAAGACTGAAGGGGAGGACGGAGGTCAGATAGAAGACTGAAGGGGAGGACGGAGGTCAGATAGAAGACTGAAGGGGAGGACGGAGGTCAGATAGAAGACTGAAGGGGAGGACGGAGGTCAGATAGAAGACTGAAGGGGAGGACGGAGGTCAGATAGAAGACTGAAGGGGAGGACGGAGGTCAGATAGAAGACTGAAGGGGAGGACGGAGGTCAGATAGAAGACTGAAGGGGAGGACGGAGGTCAGATAGAAGACTGAAGGGGAGGACGGAGGTCAGATAGAAGACTGAAGGGGAGGACGGAGGTCAGATAGAAGACTGAAGGGGAGGACGGAGGTCAGATAGAAGACTGAAGGGGAGGACGGAGGTCAGATAGAAGACTGAAGGGGAGGACGGAGGTCAGATAGAAGACTGAAGGGGAGGACGGAGGTCAGATAGAAGACTGAAGGGGAGGACGGAGGTCAGATAGAAGACTGAAGGGGAGGACGGAGGTCAGATAGAAGACTGAAGGGGAGGACGGAGGTCAGATAGAAGACTGAAGGGGAGGACGGAGGTCAGATAGAAGACTGAAGGGGAGGACGGAGGTCAGATAGAAGACTGAAGGGGAGGACGGAGGTCAGATAGAAGACTGAAGGGGAGGACGGAGGTCAGATAGAAGACTGAAGGGGAGGACGGAGGTCAGATAGAAGACTGAAGGGGAGGACGGAGGTCAGATAGAAGACTGAAGGGGAGGACGGAGGTCAGATAGAAGACTGAAGGGGAGGACGGAGGTCAGATAGAAGACTGAAGGGGAGGACGGAGGTCAGATAGAAGACTGAAGGGGAGGACGGAGGTCAGATAGAAGACTGAAGGGGAGGACGGAGGTCAGATAGAAGACTGAAGGGGAGGACGGAGGTCAGATAGAAGACTGAAGGGGAGGACGGAGGTCAGATAGAAGACTGAAGGGGAGGACGGAGGTCAGATAGAAGACTGAAGGGGAGGACGGAGGTCAGATAGAAGACTGAAGGGGAGGACGGAGGTCAGATAGAAGACTGAAGGGGAGGACGGAGGTCAGATAGAAGACTGAAGGGGAGGACGGAGGTCAGATAGAAGACTGAAGGGGAGGACGGAGGTCAGATAGAAGACTGAAGGGGAGGACGGAGGTCAGATAGAAGACTGTAGGGGAGGACAGAGATCTTCATTTAGAGAACAGCTGTGATTGGCTGTCGGGTTTTGCTCTCGTGTATATTGTAGAGCGGAGCCCGCAGTGTTCACAGTGCAGCTTTCTATGTCCTTATGTGAAGGAACGGCCTTGTATTGCCTCGGCCTCGACTGACAAGTAAATTCCTTGTATCTTCCGGTATGATAAGATTACCCCCCCCCCCCCCCTCCCCTCCCCGCGCGGTACCCTTTGTTCA
>NW_017307034.1:76841-77464 GCF_000935625.1 Nanorana parkeri
CCTTCCCATCCCCCGGGGGTCCCTTATCTCTAATGCAATGCAGGTGTGCTATAAATCTGATTATCTCACCTTCTCCGAGTCTGGGAGGGAGGAAGGATTGTGATGGACAATGTAGAATATTGTATAGATCATGCCGGTTTGTATTTTCTATGAGGATACATTGATAACACGGAACCCGCACACAGCAATCTACAGACACATTCAGCCGCATCGATTACAAACATGACAACGAGCCGGCCACTCCGGGAACACGACTTCTATATCAATCCTCCATTATATCATCTTTGTATCACATACCGAGAGCTGCGATCCGAACGCTCGGCACCGACAACCGCCAGCAAATGATAAAGAGACGTCAGTTCTGTTGTCACCTAAAGTACCCGTCAGCTGTCAGTCACTTTCCAGGAACAAATCCCAGACGTGTCACAATGTACAGCGCCGGGATCAATGATCAGGAACGCTCCAAATGTGTTCAATAAAAAGCCGTCCTTGTGCTCCAGTGACTTTGCCTAGGCTGAGATGATGTCATCAGTCTGCTGCAGGCAGGAGGAAGCATTTCCTGTCTCCCCAGGGGCGTCCCGAGGCTGGGTGACACCCGGAGCGGTAACCGAGTGTCACCCCGC
>NW_017307034.1:77705-78668 GCF_000935625.1 Nanorana parkeri
CCAAAATGACTGTGAGTCTTTTTGGTGCCCCCCCTCCAATGGTGTGACCCGGGTGCGGGCCGCACCCCCCTTGTGACGCCACTGTGGCTCCCCTCCCCCAGTGATCGGTCTATTACAGGCAGGAGGCAGCATTTCCTCAGTCCCGGATAAGACACACGGGAACATGCGAGCTCACAGAACTTCTGGCAGGATTTTCTGTATTTGAAGAGCAGATATCACATAATCCTCATAATTGGCTATTTAACAGACCAAAAGGGAGCACATAGGAGGAGCTCATCGCATAGTTTACATACACACGGAGACAAAAAGGGAATTCAAACCTTTTACGGCCCATTGATAAGGGAAAGCGGCCAATGGCTTCCACACTGATAGAAACGTTCACCCGAGTGTTCGCTGAGCAAACGCGTCATTGGAAAAGCTTCCGATTCCAGGTTGGGTTCCGTCAGGTTGGCGATCGGCCTGGCGGTGGTTTGCTTGGCAGCATAATAATCTGGGTAATGGTTTGGCTGGGCAGAGCTCCAGGTGGCGATATCTCGAATATCGCAGCACGCGCCTGGCACGCGCTCCGACCGGCCCCGACTCACACTGGGGCTCATGTGTCCCGGCAACGTGCTGCGAAAAAACGAATCAGATTCAGGAGAGAGAAAAGGAAGTCAAAGGCCCTGAAATTCTCTGTCAGTGGGAATGTGAAGTGTTCCAGATTTTTGGTGTTTGAGCAGCGAGGATGAATCACAAAAGCAGAAACGCTGACTGGATACTTTATCGGAGCGCGGAGATGTGCGCACTAAATTCTAATTGTCACTTCTCAGCCAGATGTAGAGATAACAGAGCTGAATGACTGAAATGATCGGATTATGGGAGATAATAGGACAGGCGCAGGAAGTCTTATGGCAGAACAGAATCTTTACATCTGGACAGCTGATTAGAACTTCCTATAGTCCTGGATTGTAGCTGAGGAAATCG
>NW_017307034.1:78696-85631 GCF_000935625.1 Nanorana parkeri
TTAGATGTAAAACCATAAAGCATTGACATTTGGGGGGCCCAGAACAATGAAATACTGAACTTGGGGGTCCTAGGACACTGACACCTGTAGATCCAGAACAATGACACGCTGACACCTGGGGACCCAGAACAATGACACACTGACACATAGGGACCCAGAACAATGACACACTGATACACAATGACACACTGATACATGTAGATCCAGAACAATGACACACTGATACATAGGGACCCAGAACAATGACACACTGATACATAGGGACCCAGAACAATAACACACTGATACATGTAGATCCAGAACAATGACACAGTGATACATGTAGATCCAGAACAATGACACACTGATACATGTAGATCCAGAACAATGACACACTGATACATGTAGATCCAGAACAATGACACACCGATACATGGGGACCCAGAACAATGACACACTGACACTTGGGGGTCAATGTCTCAGCTATCTATGTAACCTGTGCCTATTTTTGCCTATCACATGGAGTTTTTGGGTTCCAGTAGCACAATGGAACCCATTTTTTTATGTACACATGGCTTCACCACCCTCTGACACCGCCATAAATATAACTCCTCCCATGCTCATCTCTGGGACTTCTCTAGAGTCTCTCCCATCCTCTGGAACTCTTTACCCCAAGCTGTCCATCTATCTCCCACTCTGAATGCCTTTAGGCGATCCCTTAAGACTCATCTCTTCAGGGAAGCCGATCCCACCTCAACCTAACCGCTCAACCATCACGTTCTCAAACAATTCATCCCCACACAGCTCCCTCCTCATGTATCACTGGCCCCTCCCCTTTTAGATTGTAAGCCCTCAGGGGCAGGGCCTTCCTCACCATCTTGTCTTGAATTGTATTGTGATTGTAATGTCTTCCTTATATTGTAAAGCGCTGCGCAAACTGTTGGCGCTCTATAAACCCTGTATAATAATAAAAAAGGCCTTTCACACTGTCCGAGAAAGAAAGCCTGAAAAATAAAACGAATGCAGCCATCACACCCAAGGACTGGTAGGCTGCTATATATCCAATTTTTGCTCTTGGGATTGGATTTGTTTTACATCTTTTCTTTTATATTAACTATAAACTATATTGTTACGTTACATTGTTTCAAAAGTATTCCTGCTAACATATTCCAAATATAACTTTGAATGAAGTTGTTCCATATTCTCTGTATCCTTCTCTGCGGTCACCGCGGCTTTGCCATGTACAGCAGATGTGGAGTGGTAAATGGATTTCCTCTGTCATGGCGGATCCCGATGCATCTTGGAGCGTTGATGGGAGCGTACACATGAGACTCTCCTGCACTACGTGAAAGACTGGAGGTTAAGGACTTTGTGACCTGTCGGGTGAACTGCCTGGATCCCAGAGAGAGCTGGTCTGCCGGATGATGGATGAGATGGTCCCACATATTGGAAGGCCCACCTAGAGCTGGAGAGACATTAATAACAGTGCTAATGGGCCGACACTCATCAGGCAGGTCAGAGTTTAATGGCGGGGAGGACAATTATCTCATTATTCCTCGTGAGCTCACTTATTTCCGGCACTCTAGAACATTCCGCCGGTTCTGCTCCGCTTTGAGAAGTACAATAATGACTCCAAAATAATATTTTACCAAGACGAAAGGCAAACAGATAAAATATTGAACTCGGGCCTGACAAGGAAAACCAAACTTTAGGAGGGGGACGTGTCATCTGGGGAGGTCCCGTGAAATAACACTCGATGAAGGTGAAGATTGGAACAACAGAAATAAAGAGTAATAGGAGGTCTTGAAGAGATTACCAGCGTGTAAATATACCAACCTCTGGGAGGTCCCCACACTTGTGCATGAGCGCGGTCATCAAACGGAGCACCTCAATGACTGGACAGCCAATTATATGAAATCCCGAATGAAATTTCAATTTAAAGAAAAAAAAAATCAGCTAAATACATAAAACTCAAAACTAGAGATTTATAAAACCTTCCGGCTTGTTTTCTTTAGAAAGCGGCCACAGCCTGTTCTTTGTCAGTATACTGCAGAGGAAGACCCGTGCATGCTATGTGGAAGCAGTGGTCTCTCTACAGATGTCTGAGACACGCCCTGTTGAGTAACAGCTAAAGCTTTCCAATCAGAAAAGATCATGCTCCCTGCTGATTGGCTCTGACTCAGCAGTGGCTCTGACTCAGCAGTGGGTGTATTGAACTTCTGCAGAGAGACCTCTGGTTCCAAGCATAGAGTTAAGTCCTTCTATGCAGTAGATAGGCTTTCCTACTTAGGCTGCGGCTGAAAAGACCTCCTCATCCAGCAGTACAGAGAGGAGAGTTATAGAGGAAGGAGCAGAGTCCTCCAGCAGAGCAGAGTATTCCAGGAGAGGAGAGTTATAGAGGAAGGAGCAGAATCCTCCAGCAGAGCATTTCAGGAGAGGAGAGTTATAGAGGAAGGAGCAGAGTCCTCCAGCAGAGCAGAGTATATCAGGAGAGGAGAGTTATAGAGGAAGGAGCAGAGTCCTCCAGCAGAGCAGAGTCCTCCAGCAGAGCAGAGTATATCAGGAGAGGAGAGTTATAGAGGAAGGAGCACAGTCCACCAGCAGAGCAGAGTATATCAGGAGAGGAGAGTTATAGAGGAAGGAGCAGAGTCCTCCAGCAGAGCAGAGTATATCAGGAGAGGAGAGTTATAGAGGACGGAGCAGAATCCTCCAGCAGAGCAGAGTAAATGAGGAGAGGAGAGTTATAGAGGAAGGAGCAGAGTCCTCCAGCAGAGCAGAGTATATCAGGAGAGGAGAGTTATAGAGGAAGGAGCAGAATCCTCCAGCAGAGCAGAGTTTTTCAGGAGAGGAGAGTTATGTAGGAAGGAGCAGAGTCCTCCAGCAGAGTATTTCAGGAGAGGAGAGTTATGGAGGAAGGAGCAGAGTCCTCCAGCAGAGTATTTCAGGAGAGGAGAGTTATGGAGGAGGGTGCACCACCAGAGCAGAGTATTTCAGGAGAGGAGCAGAGTCCTCCAGCAGTAGGCCGTAGTGCAGACTCTTTTCTATGAGAACCTTGTTATATGTAGAAATCTCTCTCGATTAGTAAATAGTGTGAAGATGAGTCCTGGATTGACTCCTCTGGCTGGTCGGGGTCTGTTGTGACTGCATAGACTCCTGGGTATTGCTGCCTCCTGAGCTCTGGCTTCTGGCAGTATGGGGGTGGAGGGGACACGCGGTTATATATGTGAGTAATGTTGCGTGTTACATCATTTCCCGTTAAGTGGAATTAGGTGCTGCTTTTATCAGCTGTTTTCTGGCATTGATTAAGCGCCTGGGCCCCGGTAATCAGAGGAAATATAATTGCTGCGATTTTCAGTATATTTCTCTGGGGATCCGGATCCCTGAGAACTCCTCGTTTCTGAGCTTTCCCCATTTATATAAAACACAGAGACAGAAAATGCTATCGAATACAGATGATAATAGCACGGATACAAAGGATGATGTTGGTAAGCTGTGATTTAGGGCCCCAGTTCAGATCATTTTACAGCGATGCACAATTGTACCAACATCTGGATGCGTTTAGATTCTGGGCCAATCGTGACAAATCACATTTATGGTGAATATATTCTCAGAATAAACAACACATGCGTTGTGTGCGAACCAGCCAAACGATCCCAGCAGGCACAGTCAGACCGAGAAACTACTAGGACCAGCATGCCTTGCTGACAAATGATTTGTCAGTGTCAGTGTTCGATCTTGTTTGTTTGATCACTTCAGATCTCACACCTCTACACCCCCATGACACTAACAGAGCTATTCACTAAAAGGGTGACGAGTTTGGAGAAGGCCGGAGAACAATTTAGGACAAGGTAGCTGAACTGGAAAGTGAGCGGAATGGGAGAATTTGCCCAAACCAGCTATTTTGTCCTCGATTGTTCACTTCTCCTGCCTTCTCCAAACTCCTCACCCCTTTGTGAATAACCCTGTAAAATTATGATTCTGGTACAAAATATGGCAAAATTAACAAACAAAAAAAATATATATATTTTAATTTGTCAGGTTTTTTTTTTACTGACATTACATACAGCCTGAAGCCTTCAATCTGCAGATTAATAAAACAGAGTAAATACAAAAGAAACAATGTTACTTTGTATCTCTCTATCTCACTCTGATCAATGTTTAGAAACAATGTTACTTTGTATACCCCTATCTCCCCTCTGATCAATGTTTATATACAATGTTACTTTGTATCTCTCTGTCTCCCCGCTGATCAATGTTTATAAACAATGTTACTTTGTATCTCTCTATCTCCCCCTCTGATCTATGTATATAAACTATGTTTCTTTGTATCTCTCTATCTCCCTCTGATCAATGTCTATAAACAATGTTACTTTGTATCTCTCTATCTCTCCTCTGATCAATGTTTATAAACAATGTTACTTTGTATCTCTCTATCTCCCTCTGATCAATGTCTATAAACAATGTTACTTTGTATCTCTCTATCTCTCCTCTGATCAATGTTTATAAACAATGTTACTTTGTATCTCTCTCTCTCACTCTGATCAATGTTTATAAACAATGTTTTTTCCCCCTGAGAGGGTTTCCCCAGTTTGTTTTGTTATTCACAACTGGCATTGTAAGCCCTGATGTAGGAGGGATTGGGGAAGAATTGTGAGTCCCTAAGACAAATTGGCTTTATTCTGTGTCACATACAATAAAAGCCTACTGAACTAGTTCTGTGGTGCGGTCATCATTTTTATATTTCTCATACTGTTCTGGGCATCCTTGAGGATACCCCAGGTAAGAGAGTGCTGCCCTGTGATCTCAATCCCTATCAAGCCTTCCATTTTTTACCTAAGCAATAAAACCTGCACAGTTTGTTGCACATAAAAACACGCATGAAGGTCAGCAGATCACGTCTTTTCTGAAACAAAACTGCTGTGTCTCATTCCTGTGGCAGCCCTTCCCCACGAGAAAATCTCTGTGCAACTATATAAATAAATAGCGTGTAACGTGGAGGGCGAGCGAAGCTGGATGTGTAGAACTAGCACACTAGTAATAACAGACACAGAGAGTCTCCAGTGCCATCCTGTAGGAATGCAGTCAGTCGGCGATGTGTTAAGTAGATGCATGGAAGTATATACAGAGAGAACATAAAACTGCACGTGTTAGATTTCCACTCGCACTCCCGAAGGGACACACTCCGCGCAACACGAATGCTCTTAAAACTTTATAGGGAGAGAAGATAAAATGAAATGTCAAGGACGGCGGGAAAGGCTAGGCAGCAAGACACCTGCCTGGACCCAGCCTGAGCAGGGATGCTGAATATATATATATATATATATATATATATATATACATATACACACACACATACATACACTTTCTCATTTTCTCATAGGTCTCAGGTAACATTTCTGCTGGTAGCCCTTTTCGACTGTAGAGGAAAACCTGCTCCTGCAACACACGCTCCCTTGTCCGTACGGCGCTCAGCAGCCCCTCAACCTGGGTCAGCAGACATGTTCACTCCGTCACTGTCTAACACAGACACATCTTTTACCAATAGTACACCATTCTCCTTCTTAGCCTGGTAACCCGACCATTACACGTCTGCAATGCATTGTATTTTCCATCACTGTCAACATTTTTACTCATACTGTCATTACTGGGCAGAGCGGTATCTGTAATGGGAGCAGACCCTGTGGCGCAATCATCTCCCACAGAAACCTCACAGTATACCCTCCCCTCTGACAACTGCACTAATGGCTGAACCTCCTTAGGTGCAACGCAACCATTATTTTTAACCCTTTTCTGGGTCTCGGCCACAATTTCTACTGCTCACACATATTAACTCAACCTTTCCGTCAGGCGCGGGAAAACAAGCGGGTAACAAGTACACTGTCCCTTTAAATGTCAGTCTTTTGCATCCAAATGGCTTTTGTGAGAGTCAGCACTGTGTTTGCCCGCTTCGAGCACCAGTTTGTATGTATTGGCACATATGGACGCAGTCTACTCGCAATATCTTCTGTTGAAGGTCCTGGTAGCCCACTTTTATTTAAAGGAAAATTCATACATCCTCCTTGAAAGTCCTCGCAGGGGTTGTTCAGCATAACATCCATGCAATGCTTTAAAACAACACAAGTTTAGCCTCCCGGCTTCTACTTTACACATTACTACTTCTGACCCATCGGTCCTCTTGGAAGTGCTGTCCCACACTTGTACTGGCAGTCCCTCAGGCTCTCCTAGCCTCACCAGTTCTCCCCTGCCTCCCTGGCTATCTTCATGTACCTCCAGCACACTCACCACCCGACTCCACTTTGACTTCGGGGGGAGACCTCCTGATGGCCGAACACCGACCCTTCCTATTTCCCAGCAGGAGCTCATTCCCCTTATCAAGATCCTTTCCTTATAGGCTGTGCACACCTGTGCAATCATCAGGTGCTGTTCAATGCTAAGGCCCCGTTCACACCTTTCCGTTTTGTCGGGCGTTCAACGCTCTATGAACGCTCTACAAAACGTACAACCATGAAAATCCCATTGTTTTCTATGGGTATGGTTCACACCTTTCTGTATTTCCGCCCGTCTGAACGCCCTACAAAACGGCTGACGCCCAAACAAGTACATGTACTTCTTTGGGCCGTTTTGGAGGGCGTTTTCCATTGGGATACAGCCAAGTAGCCTTCGGAATCGCGCGACGGTCGCGCGATTTTTTTTCCGCGAATCGCGGTAAAAAAAAACGTGTGACGGTCGCGCGTCAGACGTGCATGCGTAATACGCCTAGGTATGAACCCAGCCTAAACCCTGGACCCAGGACTCCTGAATCACTATGAAATCTCCTGGTTCCCGGATCCCAAGCACAATCCAGACAAACTCTTGTGTCCTGACATGTCTCAGCCCCTCTGGCTGAGGGTCCCAGGTGATCATAACACCCAATTCTACAGTGGGATTGCCACGCAATACCACAATATATATATATA
>NW_017307034.1:86489-92981 GCF_000935625.1 Nanorana parkeri
CACACACACATTGTACATATTGGGGGAATTTATCAAACCTGGAGCAGACAAAATCTGGAGCAGATTTGCACGGCAACCGATCAGCTTCTCTGTCTCATTTTCAAATCTTACCTGAGCAAACTGAAGAGACATGCTGATTGGTTGCCATGGGGAACTGCTCCAGATTTTGTCTGCTCCAGTTTTGATAAATTTCCCCCATTGTATGTATTGTAAGAGGTAAAGACTTGACTGGTATCGACAGTAGTAAACCATGTCGGAGACAGGGACACCCAGGAACAGTTGAAGCGGGTTTGTCCTGCTCTCTTATGTAGCACGGCAGCAAACACTTTGGTTTTATAATTTAGGGATTGGAGCCCTGCGATCTTTTCTTTTTACACAAAATTTTACCACATTGTTTCCTTCTAGGTGCATGCAGAAAGACATACATTGGCAGCTCTCATTGACGTGGCATTGTTTATCAACAAGCCGTGTGATCTCAAAGTAAAGCTGGTGATCACATTTTTAGGTTTAGGGTTAGTGTCCGGGTTAGTAGTAGGAATAGAGGGGAAAAAAGCACTAGATGATGCTGGATGTCCTCCAGCCAGGAAATGAGGCGGGCTCTATCTGACTTGCTGCAGCTTCTAATGCACATTGTGAGAAGCTCCCAGTGTGCAGGGAAATCAGAGTAAGCAATATCAGTCCAGGAGAGGAGCCGATACAACTGTGCGAGACTGAAGGGAAGGACGGAGTTCAAATTTAAATAATTGAATTGGTTTCTACAAAGTGTCCCTTTTAGATGGCGGCACGATGAGAGGTGGATTTCCATAAAGCCTCCCCGGGTCAGTGAAGGAGTTAACATTGTGGAGATAATGTCCATATATATGAATGTCCAAAAATCTACACAATTAGAAATGTAATTTCTAAATGCCTCTCGCTTCCTGGAAAATTGCAACCTCTGTTGTGGAACAGTCAGGTGTAAGGAATGACGAGGGCCTAATGGACGCTCTCATTACCCTTGGCTGGAGCAAATTGCACACAAATCTTCTCTGCTCCAGCAAGCCTCCCTGTAATGGTTCTATTAAGCAGCAGGCCTAATGACAGGGCTGAGTCTACAGGAATGTTCAAGCTCCAGACGTTTGCATTAAGCTCTCTCGCCTACACCTGAGAGTCAGAGGTTCACTTCTTCCTCCGCGCACAGGAGACTTTCCAAGCCGCTCCTTTTTCTCTCTAAATGTCTCCGAACAAAGGAGGAGAAGCTACAAAGAAAAGCTCATTTTTAACTTGTTTTGAACAAAGACTGACCCTTTCAGCCCTTTGCACATCAGACCGTCCTCCCTCTGCAGCTCGGGAATCCATCAAGTCTTCAGATTTGTAAACTCCAGCCGAAAGTTTTTCTTTGATGAGTTGTGCGGGTCAGTGAAAAGTTCTATCAGGTTTTCTCAGGACAGGAAGTGAGGCCTCACCGGGGTCACAGGCAGCAATGATAACTAGGGATGCACCGATACCGTTTTTTCCGTATCGAGTACGAGTGCCGATATTTTTTTCCCGATACTGAATACCGATACCAGAAGTCCCATTAAGGAAGCCAGGCGGCGTGCAATGACTCACCACCTGACTCCCTGATTAGCCGGGCGGCGCGTAAAGACTCGCCACCCGGCTTCCCGATTAGCAGGGAAGCCGTCTCCATGCTTCTCATCACTAGGTGAGGAGAAAGCATGGAGCTGGGCACAGTGAAAAGTTCTATCGGGTTTTCTCAGGACAGGAAGTGAGGCCTCACCGGGGTCACAGGCAGCGATGATAATTAGGGATGCACCGATATTGTTTTTTTGGTATCGAGTGCGAGTACCAATATTTGTTTTCAGTAATCACCAATACCGAATACCAATACCGAATACCGGTACCGGAAGTCCCATTAAGGAAGCCAGGCGGCGTGTAATGACTCGCCACCCTAGGCGCCGCATCATTACACGGCGCTCGGCTTCCTGCTTGGCCAGCTTCCCATCCAACCAGTAAACCGGGCAGCGAGTCATTACACGCTGCTTGGCTTCCTGATTAGCTGGGAAGCTGGCTCCCTGCTCCCTTGTGACAAGGGAGCAGGGAGCCGGCTTCCCGGCCAATCAGAAGCTGGGCGCCATATAATGACTCACTGTCCGGCTTCCTGATACCAGAGGCTCAGGTATCAGGCTTGGTATCGGAGTATTTTGGCAAGTAGGAGTACTCGCCCAAATACTCGGCATCGGCACCGACACCTCTACTAGTGTCGGTATCGGTGCATCCCTAATGATAACCTAGCAGAGGTTCTCACCCTTCCCCGTTCTATCCAAAAATAAACACAGCAAGCATCTCACTTTGAGCACAAATCCAAAATCAAAGAGCTTATTTTTGTTTTTAGGATAGTTCATCAATAGACGTTCTGGTAGAGGTCTGGACCCAGAAGTAGGGTGGGTAGTATAGTAATGTAGACAAAGTGTATCCAACCAGAAGAACTCTGTTTAAAAATAAGATCAATAACATAACCCAAACTGGGGGAAACGTGGGGTGCTCTTCTGGAATCCTTAAGGCTAGGTTCACACCTAGGCGATTCAGATGCCGAGCTGTTTTCGCGCGACTGTTCATTGTAAACAATCAGGATATGAAGAGAAAGGTTTGTTGCACTCCATACCGGATAATCCCAAATATGGGAAGGGTGCTTGGAATGACCTGCTATGCCTGATGAAGGGACCCTGTGTGGTCCCGAAAGCGCTTGTGTATTTGACATAAGTTGTGAATAAATTCACGATTGACTATCCTTGAAGGAGTCTGGTGTGCTGGAGACATCTCTTTATTATCTGTTCACTGTAAACCGCGCGGCTGTTGTGCAGTTTTCAATGCATAGAGATGTCTATGGGACCCAAACCGCGTGACAACCGCCCCGAAAATAGCTCCTGCACCTTTTCGCGCGACAGGCGATTTCGGTCGCACGACAAACCGCAAAGGTGTGAGCAGCCTCCATTGACTTCAATGTGAATCTGTGTTTTTTGCGCAATATCGCGCGACTCAAATCGTGCGATAAATCGCCCAGGTGTGCAACGGCCCTCTTAAAGTATTACTTGTCCAGCTGCCATGCTGATCCTCTGTCTTCTGTCCTTTCTGGGTGGATGACTCTAAGCATGGGATTTGTATCTTCGCATTCTGCATATTCGATACAGAATAGCTCATTTGCCACCCAAAGCCATGCGTGAAAATGAGGACAATCATGTCACAGGTTCTCCAGATTTCAAGCGTAGCGCACATTAGAGTGAATCCAGCAAGGAACGGTTCATCCGGCACGGAATTTGTATTTCTGTGCCATAAAACATTGATTCATTATATGATTCCGCTGAAATATCTGTATTTTTTTTTTTTAACATGCACATCAAAGAGGTCGTAACTCCTGATGTGTCTCTAATGTCTGTTTCAGTCCCTGAGAAAAATGTTTGTAGGACCTGCGATTGCACAGAAAGCTCTCTCCCGCGTCTCCCTCTTCCTGATCTATCTGGGTCAGAGATGAATTTACTTACAGCGGATGTGTACAGGAATGTTTTTCTCTGTCGCATGAACAAAAAGAAGTTGAAAAACATAATTCATCCGGCAATAAAAGAAAGCCTTTTAAAGGACAGTTGGAGAGCGCACGTTGGCTCTGTAGATGTGGTGCATCGTTTGCCCACGTAAGATGGATAAAGGGCCGCATGGATTTGATGTGTCATGGCTTGATCTCCGTTTGACTTATGATGGTGGATATGTAAGGCTGACAACATGATCCCGCAACATAGGTCACACACTGGGCCAATCCTCCTATTAACAGGCCTTGAAGTCACTCGCAATGGCTAAGCCGGAAGCCCCCAAGTTTGGATAATGAAGGTATAAATCCAGTTATGGTTTCAGTCCCTGCAGACTTTCAGGGACCACGGACATAAATTTCCAGTTTATTATTGTTTGTTTGGCTCTCTGGAGAGACTTTAAAAACTCTCGTTTTTATGGCCACACCAGTCCAACCTTGAACTGTTAGGATAAGCTGCTCTTGAGAACATCATAGAAGCCTTTAAGAAGGTTCAGATCTTGTTTCGGATGAGGACCTCCAGGAAATGTGAGACTTCTATAGGAATTTAGAGGGAACAGGCTTTGTCGTGCCTTAGGGCTGTCTGCTAGTAGAGTTCAGACACGGGACAAGACCACGACGGCAGTAAAGACTTCCACACATATGTCCCAGAGAGCCTCTGAAAATAGAACACCATCGCTGGCTGGAGGCGTATTGTTGGTAACCTTACTCCTTTACAGCTCATTTAAGGTTTAGTTGTGTTGTGAATTGTCATGTGGCCTGCGCCATCCAGATAAATGACATTATTCTAGCAGTAGTACCTAATTGTAGTATTTTAGTGTAATCTGGGATTGGTATACCATTCACAGGAACACGTATGGGCCGCTCTCATGGCTTGTATGTGGTGCCGACATTTCTATGTGAGCATATTGTGCCATTTCTTTCTCATTCATATACAATGACATAGGCCTGGTTTGATGACTATTGTAAGATTATGCTGGGGGATTACATGTTAGGGATTGGATTGAAGGTTAGGGTTGATGGGTTGGGTTGAGAATTAGGGTTAGGATTCGGTTGAGAGTTAGAGATTAGACAATATTATTATTATACAGGATTTATAGAGCGCCAACAGTTTGTGAAGCACTTTACAATGTAGGGAAGACATTACAATCACAATACAAATCAAGACAAGATGGTAAGGAGGGCTAATAGGTTAAGAGTGCTGATTATAAGGGTTAGAGTAGAATGGGGGTGGGCAGGGCTGGACTTATTCTCTCTGCTGCCCCAAGGCCAGGTTCCTCAATGCGCCCCCCCCTATGCAGGCTGCATACTAGTGATCTCGGCGACATCCCCGGGATCACTTATACAAAACAAGTGGCGGCTTCCCCACCATACATTTAGCTCTGCTTGCCCAAAGCAGGGCTAAATGTAGAAAACAATTACCCGCCCGGCACCCGGAACTGCATGTCCCGGGCATCGGGAGATATCAATTACACACACCTGCTGCCCCTCTACTCCCTGATGCCACGAGGTCGGGCCTTGGTGGGTCTTGTGGGAAATCCGGGCCTGGAGGATGGGTAATAATTCAGGGTTAATAATTAGGGAACCGATAGGGTTTGAGCTGACGAGGTTTGGAGTAAGGTTGAGGATTAGAGTTTACATTGAAGGCTGGAGTTAGGGCTGAGAAGTCAGGTGAAGGGTTGAAGTAAGGGGTAGGAACAGGACTAGGTTTAGTATGACAGAGGTTATGGTTTGGTGGATGTTCACGAATTAAGCTGAGGGTTGGGAATTGGGGAAGGTTTAGAGTTAGGTTTAGGGTTCATTGTCAGGGGCAAGGCTGGGGTATGGATTATTAGGTTTTGGGTTAAGGTTGGTGCTAGTGGTAGGTGCTAGATTGAGGTTTATGTCTGGGAAGGTTCTCATTCATCCAGGTCATGGTATATCTGTACAAAAATAAGCCAACTGGACTTGGTGTATTTTTCTTGAAGATGTTTTAGGGTTAGGGCCCCCAGTAGACATATTGAGGGTAATTTATCAAATCTGGAGCAGGCAAAATCTGGAGCAGCTGTGCATGGCAACCAATCATCATCCACCTTTTATTTTCAAAGCTTAAATCAACAAACTGAAGAGAAAAGCTGATAGGTTGCCATAAGCAACTGCTCCATATTTTATCGGCTCCAGTTTTGATAAATCCCCCACATCGAGTCCCCCAGTAGACATATCGAGGCCCCCAGTAGACATATTGAGGCCCTTAGTAGATATATTGAGTCCCCCAGCAGACATATTGAGGCCCCCAGTAGACATATTGAGGCCCTTAGTAGACATATTGAGGCCCCCAGTAGACATATTGAGGCCCCCAGTAGACATATTGAGGCCTCCAGCAGACATATTGAGGCTCCCAGCAGACATATTGATTCCCCCAGCAGACATATTGAGACCCTTAGTAGATATGAGGTCCCCCAGTAGACGTAATGCATCCCTCTTGAAGGTTTATTCCCATAAATTCGGCTCGTTGATTCATACGGGTTTGACACGCCGCTCTCTCTCTCTCTTCCCTGCTCTAGGCAAAGCACAGATAAAGGTTTTGGTTAGACTCGGCAGAGATTTCACCAACAAAGTCCCCACGAGACAGAAACCATTAAGAGTGGGCAACTCTCTAATGCTAAAAATGTCAGCTTTGGGTGGACTTGCCCTTTAAATGTCTGCAAGCAAAGACAGGAGTGAGTCCCCGCTAGGCCGGCTGTACATTGATTTCTTACATTAGCAAAAAAAAAAACATCCGGGAAAATCCCGGATTGAACGAGCTGAACGGACGCGGCGCGTTGGCTGATGTGCGAGGGGCTCAGAGGTGAACTCAGGTGTTACAGCAGACAAGGCCTCCGAGCATTCTCCGGCTCACTGTGATGTATGAGGTTCTGGCAGACGGCGGGAACATTGGAGGGAGGCTCAGGTATCAT
>NW_017307034.1:93868-98431 GCF_000935625.1 Nanorana parkeri
TCCTCCCGTGCCCCGCCGCCGCCGCCCTTCCCGATTGGCTGTGGCAGGTGAGATCGATTCATTCCATCTGCTGAACTGACTGAAGGAAAATTGAATTTTAAAAGGCCGGAAAATTTGCAAATATTTAGCGAGCGGCGCTGACCCCGGCTTCTAAAATAAACATTGCAGTAACCTATCAGGTGAGGGCTGCGCGGGCCAGCGGCTCTCCGTCATCAACTTCCAGGGGAGCCATTCAACCGACGCGGCCATGTTGGCTTCACATCTGTTACTCTGCATGTGTTGTGCCTAATGCGCGGAGCATTCTAATAATAAGAGCTCTGCAGAGAAGTATCCGAAGTATACCGCAGTCCGCCACTAACCTCTCCGCGATCAGTGTGTGTACACGCTAAGAATACATCCCTGACGTGTCACAGCAACAGGAGCATTGCCCAGAATAACTCCGCCTCTTATCATCAAAAATCCATCCTGGAGCTACAGCCAGTGACTCTGCCTAGGCTGAGATGATGTCATCAGTCTGCTGCAGGCAGGAGGAAGCATTTCCTCAGTCTCCCCTCCCCCAGGGATTAGTATGCTGTAGGCAGGAGGAAGCATTTCCTCAGTCTCCCCTCCCCCAGTGATCAGTCTGCTGTAGGCAGGAGGAAGCATTTCCTCAGTCTCCCCTCCCCCAGTAATCAGTCTGGTGCAGGCAGGAGGAAGCATTTCCTCAGTCTCCCCTCCCCCAGTGATCAGTCTGCTGCAGGCAGGAGGAAGCATTTCCTCAGTCTCCCCTCCCCCAGTGATCAATCTGCTGCAGGCAGGGGGATGCATTTCCTCCATCTAAATTAAGCCGCGCCATTTTTGCCAACAAAACACAACAAAGTTGGAGTGTTCAGATCTATGCATTGTGAAGCAGTATAGGGTACACGTGTTTTTAATTGGGGGTGCCATTAAAAATGAATACAGCACACTGGAACGCACATATATAGTTACATGAATAAAGACACAGGATCACCCAGTTCAACCTACAGTATGTGGCATATGATGGTACGCTGACGCGTTTCGGTAACGTGCAGTAAAATGCCTGTTTAAAGATTCTGTTGTATCAGGTGCAGTGATCGGCATTGATGAACAGTCCCAAAGCAAGGACACATAGAAAACATTTGCTCTCTATGCACTCTGTTTAAACACACTGAGGGCAATTTATCAAAACTGGGGCAGCCTGGCAACCAATCAGCTCCTCTCTTTCCTTTTCAAATCTAAATTGAACAAAGTGACAGGAGAAGCTGATCGGTTGCCGTGCGCAGCTGCTCCAGATTTTGTCTGCTCCAGTTTTGATCAGTTCCTCCCACTGCACATGTGCGGTGCTGTGCCCACGTCATATGTCAACGTTCCGCAAAGAGACAAATGAAACGTTATTTTGTAACATTTTGAAGGCAGAAAAGTAAACAGTTGGATACATTGTAACAACATGACGTCCCCGCCCCCTGCAAATACACACCAGCTGGCACAGGTCACACCGGAGCATAAAGCATGCCCGCTGGGCTGAACGGGAACAAACGTTAATGTGGATTTCGGGTGAGGACTTTTTTGGGGGGGAAAAGTTTATTTAGGTACAAAGGTGAAGAGACGCGCGTCAAGTTCAGAAAAGGAACGCACGCTTGAAAAACGATGCGGCTTCCTCGTCGGGACGGAAATAAAATTTGCAGCTGTTCAAAACGATGAACATTTGTGTTTTATAACAACCAATAAACAACTCAAACATTGTCATTTGGCATATAAAAAAGCCAATCAAAGTGCCGCTTAGCGCCCCCCTCCCCCTCCCCCACCCGCCACCCATACAAACATCCACATTTCATTGTCTCCTTTTTTTATGGGATTTTTAATCATTGTGAACACAACAGACGTTTATGGAATAATGAACTATAGAGGCTGCTTAACTTTTTCCTCGTGGCGCTCATCATGACATATTTTAATACCAATTTTGTTTTAAGTTTGAACTTACGTAGGAGGGACTTTTGGATTTTAAAGGGGAACTCCAGCCAAAATGTATTTTTAGTTATGCAGAATGTTTCTCTACTCAGTGCAGATCTTAATCAATAAATCGTTTTTAAGATCAATCCAAATGAGAACCACAGTACCTTGCATGCCGTGCCAGGCAGGGGCAATCCCTATAGTGCGTCGGTTGCCTCAGGCGGCATCTCATTGGGTAACGTGCTGAGGAGGCATCAGGGGGGTAGCCAGAGCATCTCAAGTTGCTAAGCTCTTAGCAACCTGTGACGCTCTGTCCAGCTTCCCGCCCAGTTCACTGATGTCACTCGTTACCAGGAGCTGGGCGGGACCCAAAGCATCCCGCCCAGCTCCTGGCTACCAGTGACCAGTTGCTAAGCTCTTAGCAACCTGTGACGCTCTGTCCAGCTTCCCGCCAAGTTCACTGATGTCACTGGTTACCAGGAGCTGGGCGGGACCCAAAGCATCCCACCCAGCTCCTGGCAACCAGTGACCAGTTGCTAAGCTCTTAGCAACCTATGACGCTCTGTCCAGCTTCCCGCCCAGTTCACTGATGTCACTGGTTACCAGGAGCTGGGCGGGACCCAAAGCATCCCGCCCAGCTCCTTGCAACCAGTGACCAGTTGCTAAGCTCTTAGCAACCTGTGACGCTCTGTCCAGCTTCCCGCCAAGTTCACTGATGTCACTGGTTACCAGGAGCTGGGCGGGACCCAAAGCATCCCGGCCAGCTCCTGGAAACCAGTGACCAGTTGCTAAGCTCTTAGCAACCTGTGACGCTCTGTCCAGCTTCCCGCCAAGTTCACTGATGTCACTGGTTACCAGGAGCTGGGTGGGACCCAAAGCATCCCGGCCAGCTCCTGGAAACCAGTGACCAGTTGCTAAGCTCTTAGCAACCTGTGACGCTCTGTCCAGCTTCCCGCCAAGTTCACTGATGTCACTGGTTACCAGGAGCTGGGTGGGACCCAAAGCATCCCGCCCAGCTCCTGGCAACCAGTGACCACTTGCTAAGCTCTTTGCAACCTGTGACGCTCTGTCCAGCTTCCCGCCCAGTTCACTGATGTCACTGGTTACCAGGAGCTGGGCGGGAACAAAACATCCCGCCCAGCTCCTGGCAACCAGTGACGTCAATGAGCTGGGCAAGACACCGGACAGAGCCACCCTGGACCCAGAGGTAAAAAGCAGCTACAGGCAGAACCCTTACCACACCCACCACAAGTAATGAGCATCCACTGGCACCACCAACCCCCCAGTATGACCATTTACCATTGTCTCAGGTGGTGAATAGTGATTGGCACAGCCCTGCAGCCAGGGACAAGCTTAATATGAAACCACCACAATCCCCTCAAAAAACAATCAGACACACTTCTTATTTCAAAAGTAATATTTATTTAATACAGCAGCCTGAAACCCCCCAAAACAATAAAACATCCCATATAGCTCATCAAAGTGCAGCACCTTACTCCAATTAATATTACAGATTCATCTCTATTCAATGTAGGGCTGAGGGGACAGTATGGAAATAGACAACATATTTCGGTAGCTCATACCAATACCGTCTTCATCGGGGCTTACTGAGAGAGCAGGTATCAGGACTGTGATGGTTTGAAATGTGATACTGGATTGTCCGGTGTGTGAGAATGCATAGAGTTCATCAGCAGTTGATTTGGACATTCCTTTCCAAAACTATGGCCATCAATATGGAGTTACCACCCCCCACCCCCCTTCCCCCATGGCCATTAATATGGGATTGCCATTGTGATAATGTGCCCCATTTGTCAGGTCAGGTACTGATGTTGGATGAGAAGACCCGGCTCACAATCAGCATCCAAGTCATCCCAAAGGTTCTCAGTAGTGTTGAGGTCAGGACTCTGTGCAGGACACTCGAGTTCCTCAACCAAACTGGTCACACCATGTCTTTATGGAGCTGGCTTTGTTCACAGGGGACAGTCATGGTGGCACAGAAAAGGTTTTTCACCAAACTGTGACCACAAGGCTGGAAGAGCTCCATTGTCTTCGTATGATGGACCATCAACAATCCCCTCCAGTGGAAACACCTGAACTTACTTACTTTTGGCCATCTAGTCTATTCTCTGAACGCGTCATAGGTGAGTTTGAAGATGGGAGGATCCAGAGATCTTCCCGGGCCTGAAGGATTACACAAGATTCAGGATTTCCAAGTGTGGTTCACATGATTTTTTTTCAGACTCTGTGCCAAGCCTCTCTGCGCTCGCTTACGCCATGTTTTATTGGCGGTCCCCGAGGCTCAGATCTTAGACATTTCTCTCCTTGTGTTTATAGCCCTCGTGTTTCCTTCTCTCCGCTCGCTCTAAGAATTATGTCTATCTCTCACAGATGTGGCTGCTTCATGTCCCCCCCCCTCCTCCCCGTTCATCCGTCCAAAGGATATCTTTCTGGTAATGTTTTCTTATATGTTGGCCTGAGCTCACTTTTGTGCATTGTTAGTTATTTCATCCAGAACCATCGCTAAAACCAGACAAAAAGCTGAATTGTAAACATGGGATGAGCATTGGCAGACTCGGCTGGATGGGATGACAGAGAACCACAATCCAGCCCTTT
>NW_017307034.1:98450-101169 GCF_000935625.1 Nanorana parkeri
GCTTATTCAGTTAAACACAAATCTTAGGAGGACCAAACCTGCACATTTGGCAAAAACAAGGATAAAAGATCTGTTACATTGTCTCTGTACATCCAACTTCCCTTTTATCTCCATGTTCACATCAAGCTGATGTATTAAAAGGTATTCGGAGGCCGCCGGCATGTTCTGCGCTTTTGCGCCGCCATCTTTGAGTGTATCTTGGTATACACAAAAAAAATGGCGGCGCCCATATGTTCAGGCGCCACCATCTTGGTGTATACCAAAATATACTCAAAGATGGCGGCGCGCCTGTGCAGAATGCCACCGCTTGTTCAACGTGTGATGTCACACTGAAATTGCAGAACGAGCAGCGGCCATGTTTTCGGGGTCCCCCGCTCTTCTGGGGGACCCGGGATCACTGCAATTACTTCAGGATGTAGAGTCGTGAGCAGAGAACGACCATTCTCCGCTCCGCTCTGTGTGAACACTGAGACAGTAACGCTGCACTTGCAGCCCTTCCCCTCTCAGCTGTCACAGGAGAGCCAGCACAGCGCTGTGCTAGAACTCTTGTATTGGAGGGGATAGGTTCAATAAAGAGAACCCGTCACCTCCAATTGCTATCACGCAGGGGGCTTGTTAGCTCGTGTGCGATAGCAATAATGTTAAAGGAGAACTATGGGGTCAGTGTTTTCCCCATAGTTCTTCTTAGGTAACGGGAGGACACAAACTAGCGTCCTCCTGTCACCCTAGGCTCAGTATACCGCGAGCTACAGCTATACTGAGACGCCGCAGCCGGAGCGGATCCCGACATCGATGTTGAGATCCGCCCAGCTGCGTGACTGGCAGCTGGCTCTGCCTATCTAGAGGCAGAGCCAGCTGTACCCGCCCCCTCCCCCGTCCATTCCGCCAGTCAGCGCTGGCGGATCGGAGCGGGGAGGTGGGAATCCAGCCCCTCCCCTGTCATGGCAGAGAGCAGTGACAGGATCGAGAGGTGAGCGAACGCCGGTATGTGTTCGCTCACCTCCCGATCTACTGAGCCAATAGGGTGGGGGTTGGCGGGGAGGGGGGCGCATTGAGGAACCCGGCCCTGGGGTAGCAGAGAGAGTAAATCCGGCCCTGTGTATATACAGTGTATATGCAGTTTTCGTGATTCTGCAGTGCCTTTGCCTTCCTCTAGACCACTTAGGTCTAACCTCTTAAAGATCACAGGCTTGAAAACCCACACTAAGAGCATGTAGAGCCTGCTGAAGAAAAGTCTTTTCAGATCATTAGGCTCCCCTATTGTTAAAGCCGAGCTTGAACAAACACTTCAGTCTTCGAGGGGCTGGATTACTGACTTGCTTTCTGGGAGATTCGAGATTTTTTTCTCAGTGAATTCAGCCTTCGGAGAAGACCTTGTGTCATTCCAGATACCTGCAATCTAAGTCACTTGTGAGGTCTTCCTCTCTCTATGTATATCACTGCATACAGGGCCGGATTTCCCACAAGGCCAACCAAGGCCCGGATATCTTTCTACCTCTCTGGGAATGAATGTATGAATGTGTCAGTAGGGGGCACACATTGAAATATAATTGCAGACTCAGAGAATTCAGTCTCACGTGCCCAGGGAAGATGGCCACGTATGATGGAGGATGGAGAAGAACTGACTGCATTGAAGAAAATAATGTTATTTTTGCCATTTTCGCTACGTAAGGTATTTCTTCCCCTTGTTTTTCCCTCTTGCTCGAAGTTATTTATGGTCCAGGTTTCCCCATTAATTCCGGCAGGTTTTCAGACGTAATTAACGTGGCTCTCCGTAGCTCCCGGCTCTGCGGATGTTTGTTTTGTCCTGCGTATTTCGGAGGCCCCCGAACGCTGTCAAGGTCACATTGCGGTGTGTCGTCTCGCGGCGGCTTCACAGCTGTTTGTACAAAAACCTGCTGATGTGAACACAGTAGCACCTAATTAACACCTCTTAATAGCTGCCAAGTAGCAAGCTAATTACATGTTTCTTCGCTGGTGCAAATTCATTGGGGTTGCTAATAGCACATTATTTGCTAATAATTACCCGCGCCAGCCATTGCTCTGACAACAGATTACCCAGCGACGTCTTCCTACGCCGAGAGCCCCGAAACCAACCTTTTCCACACCACGATCCGCGCCGTTTCCCGATTATTGCTGAGCGTCAAGCAGAACGTTCACCTGCTGCATTGTACTGCTTGCATCATGTGAACCTTCTGACATTCACTGTGCCTTAAAGGTGAACTCCAGTCTGACTTTTTAGTGCATCTTTTAAAAAGAAATCCCCCCAGTACCCCAAACTCCACTAAATCATAAATAACAGCAGCAGTACCTGTAAAAAGATCTCAGGGGTGAAATGCTCCTCTACATTGGTGGTCAGTGAAATGCTCCTCTATGTTGGTGATCAGTGAAATGCTCCTCTACATTGGTGGTCAGTGAAATGTTCCTCTACATTGGTGGTCAGTGAAATGCTCCTCTACGTTGGTGGTCAGTGAAATGCTCCTCTACATTGGTGGTCAGTGAAATGTTCCTCTACATTGGTGGTCAGTGAAATGCTCCTCTACATTGGTGGTCAGTGAAATGTTCCTCTACACTGGTGCTCAGTGAAATGCTCCTCTACATTGGTGGTCAGTGAAATGTTCCTCTACACTGGTGCTCAGTGAAATGCTCCTCTACATTGGTGGTCAGTGAAATGTTCCTCTACACTGGTGCTCAGTGAAATGCTCCTCTACATTGGTGG